>NC_134485.1:75297623-75310123 GCF_040206685.1 Ascaphus truei | reverse complement strand
TGATTGTCTACATTCTTATGCTTTTACTGCAAGTTTATTAAAAGTAAACTGTACATCAAGCATGTCAAACTTGCGGCCCGCGGGCCGCATGCGGCCCACAACGAACATATTTGCGGCCCAGCCCAGTGGTCCCCAATCTGTGCGACGCGGATTATCACTCCCCACCATCCCTCGGCTTATCCCTCCGCTTATCCCTCCCCATTATCCCTCCTTCATGCCGCAGGGGATTGGCTGCAGGCAGAGAGGAAGCCGGGGGCGGGGCTTCCGCTTTGTGCAGAGCACACTGTGAGTGTGTGTCTCTGCCTCCCCGCTCCTCTGCCTGCTGGTGGCTGCGCGGTGTCCCGTCCCCTTCTGCCCCGGGTGATAGGAGAAGGTAGGGAGGTTGGGGGGGAGGGAGTTAGTTGTAAATGTGCCTGTCCTGCACGGATCGCATGCCTTTCCTCCCTCCCCCCCCACCCCCAGTCACTCACATCCGTCCTCTGCTCTCCACTGCTGCTCTCGTGTCTGTGTGTGTGTGTGTGTATCTGTGTATCTGTGTGTGTGTGTGTGTATCTGTGTGTGTGTGTGTATCTGTGTGTGTGTGTGTGTGTGTATCTGTGTGTGTGTGTGTGTGTATCTGTGTGTGTGTGTATCTGTGTGTGTGTATCTGTGTGTGTGTGTGTGTGTGTGTGTATCTGTGTGTGTGTGTGTATCTGTGTGTGTGTGTGTGTGTGTGTATATCTGTGTGTGTGTGTGTGTGTATCTGTGTGTGTGTGTGTGTGTGTGTGTGTGTATCTGTGTGTGTATCTGTGTGTGTGTGTGTGGTGTGTGTGTGTGTGTGTGTGTGTGTGTGTGTGTGTGTGTGTGTGTGTGTGTGTGTGTGTGTCTGTGTGTGTATCTGTGTGTGTGTGTATCTGTGTGTGTGTGTGTGTGTGTGTGTGTGTATATATATCTGTGTGTGTATCTGTGTGTGTGTGTATCTCTGTGTGTGTGTGTGTATCTGTGTGTGTGTGTGTATCTGTGTGTGTGTGTGTATCTGTGTGTGTGTGTGTGTGTGTGTGTATCTGCATCTGTGTGTGTATCTGTGTGTGTATCTGTATCTGTGTGTGTGTGTGTCAGAGAGAGAGAGTCTGAGAGTGAGAGAGAGTCTGAGAGTGAGAGAGAGTCTGAGAGTGAGAGAGAGTCTGAGAGTGAGAGAGAGTCTGAGAGTGAGAGAGAGTCTGAGAGTGAGAGAGTCTGAGAGTGAGAGAGAGAGAGTCTGAGAGAGAGAGAGAGTCTGAGAGTGAGAGAGAGAGTCTGAGAGTGAGAGAGAGACTCTGAGTGAGAGAGAGAGAGTCTGAGTGAGAGAGAGAGAGTCTGAGTGAGAGAGAGTCTGAGTGAGAGAGAGTCTGAGAGAGAGAGAGCCTGAGAGAGAGTGTGTCTGAGAGTGAGAGAGAGAGTCTGAGAGTGAGAGAGAGAGAGTCTGAGAGTGAGAGAGAGAGTCTGAGAGTGAGAGAGAATCTGAAAGTGAGAGAGAGAGTATGAGAGTGAGAGAGAGTCTGAGAGAGAGAGTCTGAGAGAGAGAGTCTGAGAGTCTGAGAGAGAGAGTCTGAGAGTGAGAGAGAGTCTGAGAGTCTGAAAGTGAGAGAGAGAGAGAGTCTGAGAGTGAGAGAGAGTCTGAAAGTGAGAGAGAGAGAGTGTGTCTGAGAGAGAGTGTGTCTGAGAGAGAGAGTGTCTGAGAGAGAGAGTGTCTGAGAGAGAGAGTGTCTGAGAGAGAGAGTGTCTGAGAGAGAGAGTGTCTGAGAGAGAGAGTGTCTGAGAGAGAGAGTGTCTGAGAGAGAGAGAGTCTGAGAGAGAGAGAGTCTGAGAGAGAGAGAGTCTGAGAGAGAGAGAGTCTGAGAGAGAGAGAGTCTGAGAGAGAGAGAGTCAGAGAGAGAGAGAGTCTGAGAGAGAGTCTGAGAGAGAGTCTGAGAGAGAGAGAGAGTCTGAGAGTGAGAGAGAGAGAGTCTGAGAGTGAGAGAGAGACTCTGAGTGAGAGAGAGAGAGAGTCTGAGTGAGAGAGAGTCTGAGTGAGAGAGAGTCTGAGAGAGAGAGAGAATCTGAAAGAGTGAGAGAGTGTCTGAGAGAGAGAGTGTCTGAGAGAGAGTGTCTGAGAGAGAGTGAGTCTGAGAGAGAGAGTCTGAGAGTCTGAGAGAGAGAGAGAGTCTGAGAGTCTGAAAGTGAGAGAGAGAGTGTGTCTGAGAGAGAGTGTCTGAGAGAGAGAGTGTCTGAGAGAGAGAGTGTCTGAGAGAGAGAGTGTCTGAGAGAGAGAGTGTCTGAGAAAGAGAGTGTCTGAGAGAGAGAGTGTCTGAGAGTGAGAGTGAGAGAGAGTCTGAGAGTGAGAGAGAGTCTGAGAGTGAGAGAGAGTCTGAGAGTGAGAGAGAGTCGGAGAGTGAGAGAGAGTCTGAGAGTGAGAGAGAGTCTGAGAGTGAGAGAAGTCTGAGAGAGAGTCTGAGAGAGAGTCTGAGAGTGAGAGAGTCTGAGAGTGAGAGAGAGTCTGAGTGAGAGAGAGTCTGAGAGTGAGAGAGAGTCTGAGAGAGTCTGAGAGAGAGAGTCTGAGAGAGAGAGAGTCTGAGAGAGTCTGAGAGAGAGAGTCTGAGAGAGAGAGAGTCTGAGAGAGAGAGAGTCTGAGAGAGAGAGAGTCTGAGAGAGAGAGTGTCTGAGAGAGAGAGAGTGTCTGAGAGAGAGAGAGTGTCTGAGAGAGAGAGAGTGTCTGAGAGAGAGAGAGAGTGTCTGAGAGAGAGAGTGTCTGAGAGAGAGAGTGTCTGAGAGAGTGTCTGAGAGAGAGAGTGTCTGAGAGAGAGAGAGTGTCTGAGAGAGAGAGAGTGTCTGAGAGAGAGAGAGTGTCTGAGAGAGAGAGAGTGTCTGAGAGAGAGAGAGAGAGAGAGAGAGAGTCTGAGAGAGAGAGAGAGAGAGAGAGTCTGAGAGAGAGAGAGTCTGAGAGAGTGTCTGAGAGAGAGAGTCTGAGAGAGAGAGAGTCTGAGAGAGAGAGAGTCTGAGAGAGAGTCTGAGAGAGAGAGAGTCTGAGAGAGAGAGAGTCTGAGAGAGAGTCTGAGAGAGAGAGAGTCTGAGAGAGAGTCTGAGAGAGATTCTGAGAGAGTCTGAGAGAGAGAGAGAGAGAGAGAGAGAGTCTGAGAGAGAGAGAGAGTCTGAGAGAGAGAGAGTCTGAGAGAGAGAGAGTCTGAGAGAGAGAGAGTCTGAGAGTGAGAGAGAGTCTGAGAGTGAGAGAGAGTCTGAGAGTGAGAGAGAGTCTGAGAGTGAGAGAGAGTCTGAGAGTGAGAGAGAGTCTGAGAGTGAGAGAGAGTCTGAGAGTGAGAGAGAGTCTGAGAGTGAGAGAGAGAGAGTGAGAGTGAGAGAGAGAGTCAGAGATGCCAAGTGTCAGGAAGAAAACATTAATTTTATCGTTGTTCTTGTTCTTTTTGAAGTGAAACTTCCTTAGTGGCACCTCATTCGTGATAGGGCAAAAAAGAATTGTGGAGACAGAAATGAGACGGATGTGACGTCAGTGCTGGCAGTTGAGGCCGGGCTGTGTTCTGGCTCAGCCCGACCCCAACACTGACATCACACCCGCTCCACAAATCAGATCGCTCCTAACGGCCGCTGCTCCCCCCACATGGCTGATGACATATGCGGCGGCGGCGGCGATAGCCGCCGGCGCCGCTCCTAACGCCGCCATTCCCCCCGCACATCCGCTGCCAAGCCGCGCATGCTCAGTAATCATGGGGACTGGAGGAAAGCCACGCATGCGCAGAAGCGGTTGGCAGCGGCGCCGTTCCCCGCCCGCTGCCACGGCTGTTGACATGTGTTGCCGTTCCCCGTCTGCTGCCCGGGACAGCAGAGACCGCCCGACCGGGACAGCCCCCCCCCCCACCCTTTCCTAACCCGAATGGGACCTCCCTCCCAGCTCACACATGGGCCCGCCTAACTTCCACTACCGCTGCCATGCCGCGCATGCGCAGAAGCGGCTGGCAGCGGCGCCATTCAGCCCTCCAGTGACGCGGGAGTTTGCGGGCCCCCCAGGAAGAGGTGGTACAAAAACCCGGGCGCAACCCGCGCGGACCCCCCCCGGACCCCCCACACACTGACGGACCCCCCCGGACCCCCCACACACTAACAGACCCCCCCACACACTGACTGACCCCCCCACACACTGACTGACCCCCCCCGGACCCCCCCAGACCCCCACACACACTGACTGACCCCCCCAGACCCCCACACATACTGACTGACCACCCCAGACCCCCACACACACTGACTGACCCCCCAGAGACCCACACACACTGACAGACCCCCACACACACTGACTGACCCCCCCAGACCCCCACACACACTGACTGACCCCCCCAGACCCCCAAACACACTGACTGACCACTCCAGACCCCCAAACACACTGACTGACCACCCCAGACCCCCACACACACTGACTGACCCCCCCAGACCCCCACACACACTGACTGACCCCCCCAGACCCCCACACACACTGACTGACCACCCCAGACCCCCACACACACTGACTGACCCCCCCAGACCCCCACACACACTGACTGACCACCCCAGACCCCCACACACACTGACTGAACCCCCCAGACCCCCACACACACTGCCTGACCCCCCAGACCCCCACACACACTGCCTGACCCCCCCAGACCCCCACACACACTGCCTGACCCCCCCAGACCCCCACACACACTGACTGACCCCCCCAGACCCCCACACACTGACCCCCCCAGACCCCCACACACACTCACAGTCACACGCACACTCAGTCACACACACTCAGTCACACTCACACGCACACTCACAGTCACACGTACACTCAGTCACACGCACACTCAGTCACACGCACACTCAGTCACACTCACAGTCAGACGCACACTCAGTCACACGCACACTCTCAGTCACACGCACACTCTCAGTCACACGCACACTCTCAGTCACACGCACACTCAGTCACACGCACACTCTCAGTCACACGCACACTCAGTCACATGCACACTCTCAGTCACACGCACACTCTCAGTCACACGCACACTCTCAGTCACACGCACACTCTCAGTCACACGCACACTCTCAGTCACACGCACACTCTCAGTCACACGCACACTATCAGTCACACGCACACTCTCAGTCACACGCACACTCTCAGTCACACGCACACTCTCAGTCACACGCACACTCTCAGTCACACGCACACTCTCAGTCACACGCACACTCTCAGTCACACGCACACTCAGTCACACTCACAGTCAGACGCACACTCAGTCACACTCACAGTCAGACGCACACGCATAGTCACACGCACAGTCAAACGCACACGCTCAGCCACACGCACACGCTCAGTCACACGCACACTCAGTCACACGCACACTCAGTCACACGCACACTCAGTCACACGCACACTCAGTCACACGCACACTCAGTCACACGCACACTCAGTCACACGCACACTCAGTCACACGCACACTCAGTCACACGCACACTCAGTCACACGCACACTCTCAGTCACACGCACACTCTCAGTCACACGCACACTCTCAGTCACACGCACACTCTCAGTCACACGCACACTCTCAGTCACACGCACACTCTCAGTCACACGCACACTCTCAGTCACACGCACACTCTCAGTCACACGCACACTCTCAGTCACACGCACACTCTCAGTCACACGCACACTCTCAGTCACACGCACACTCTCAGTCACACGCACACTCTGTCACACGCACACTCTGTCACACGCACACTCTGTCACACGCACACTCTGTCACACGCACACTCTGTCACACGCACACTCTGTCACACGCACACTCTGTCACACGCACACTCTGTCACACGCACACTCTCAGTCACACGCACATTGTCACACGCGGAATTCACACTTAGTGCAAATAGCTAATACAGGGGATGTGTGCCGAGCACGCGCATTCTAAGTCAAATTTATTTGCGTTTTGTCATTGAGATTGTATTTTGATTTTTAATTAAAACATCACAAACACCAACACAAATACAATTTCTGTGACAAAAGTCAAAGAAGTTTCACTTACTATGCGCGTGCACAGCACACACAGCTTTTTTTTTTTATAGTGTACTTTTCGAAATAAACCTAAGTTTCTATGAAAATTGAAGTTTTTGTTTTTTTGCGGCCCACCTAAACTTAAACCTTGTTTATTTGGCCCGGGTTAGCCTTTGAGTTTGACATGCTTGCTGTACATATACACACACACACACACACACACACACACACACACACACACACACACACACACACACACACACACACACACACACACACACACACACACTTCAGCCCCCCTCTATACACACAAACACATTCTGCAGTCCCCCCTACACACTGATCAGCTCCCCTCCTCTACACCCACAAAACACACTGCAGCCCTCCTCCACCCTCTACACTCACAAAACACACACAACACACAGCAGCCCCCCTCAACACCCACAAAACACACTGCAGACACACACTAACAAAACAGACTGCTGACCCCTCTACATCCATAAAACACACATCAGCAGCCCCCCTCTACACCCACTGCAGCCCCCATGTAAACCCACACACTGCAGGCACACACACACACACACACACACTAAACACTCTGCACCCCTCCTCCACCCACAAAACACACACTGCAGCCACCCCTCTGCCCCTCAAAACACAATGCAGACACACAAACCAATAATACAGACTCTGCCACCTCTACATCCACAAAACACACACCAGCAGCCCCCCCCCCCTCTTCACCCACTGCAGCCCCCTGTAAACCCACACACTGCAGACACACACAAAACACTCTGCACCCCTCCTGCACCCACAAAACACACACTGAAGACACACACACTGCAGCCCCCCTCTACAAGAACAAAACACACACAGCAGAAACACACCAAGACTCTGCTGCCCCTCTACACCCACAAAACACACACCAACAGAAGACATACACTAATAAAACACTCTGCTTCCCCCTTTACACCCACAAAACACACTCAGAAGACACACACTAATAAAACACTCTGCTGCCCCCTTTACACCCACAAAACACACTCAGCAGACACACAAACCTTTCCCCTCACTCTCCTGAGCAGAGCTCTCTGCAGACAGGGTGGGGGAGGAGTCAGTGCCTTGCTGGTGCCTTGTGTCCAATCACCTCCCCTGTTTAACAGGGTGGGGGAGGAGTCAGTGCCTTGCTGGTGCCTTGTGTCCAATCACCTCCCCTGTTTAAGTGCAAATTTCAATCTTTGTGAATGAAACCTGAAAGCTGATTGGCTGAAAAACTTGGCAAGCTGCCAACATGTCCGGCCCATTACTGATTGGTTAAACTTCTGGGCATTATCCAATCAGAGAGCAGGGATTTCAATAATGTCCTGAATTTACCAACTTTAGCCTTTGTATGAAGGTTATTGCTCTATAAGTATATTACACACATTGAGCTATGCATAATGATCACCAAATCTGTGGCAAAAATACATACAGCTGCAGTGGCCGTTATTCGAACAAATCACGGCGCCGATTTCGTGTGCGCTGCTGTACTCCACGCGGCATGAACGCATCCAATCGCCCCAGGCACCCGCGCTTATCGCGATTGCTTTATTTGAATTTAATGGATTCTGTTTCTTTGGGTGAAATGAATGAATTGCAATTTGTACAGTACTGTGCTACTGTATCAAGTTAAGGTGTTTAAAACCAGAACACTAAAATGCAATTTTCTGCACTCGCCTGCACTCCCCTCTTAAGCCGGTAAGGTTGGAAGACATCCCGCGTCATGACATCGGTATTCCGATGTACACAACGCGTGAAGTGTTCGAATAATGGCTGCTGTAGCACTTTATTTATCAACGTATGTATTAATTGAATGCAATGGAGTTTGTTTTATGTTTAAGAAATCTTGTGCTTGAAGATCTTGAAGCAGTTCGACTTGGATGCATAAGTACTATTGACACTTAACTTTTTGTTTTTAACCTCTCGATTTAAAATCAGACTAACAACTACTGCAGAGGCTGGGGAACGAGTCATACGTGTGTGTGTGTGGTGTGTGTGTGTGTGTATTACCCCCACGATGGGCATAGGTCAGACAAAGGGTCAGAATATGGTGAGGTGTATAGCACAAAGGTAATTGTGTTCATATACCCAAATAAAAAAATATGATCCTCAACTGGACATACAATACATAATAACACCATAAGCAATCCCCACAAAGCGCTGCGGAAGTGTATGTCCGTGTCTCTCGTTAATACCACCTGAACCTAGATATACGGGCCTGTGCGTAAGTACCGGCACACTGTTGGAGCTCTGATTTGGTGTAATTACATATTAGGCAGGTACTTTGCAAATGCTTCGGTACCCTTTACTTGGCTTCCATTGACGACCCCCTTTGACGGTGCGTGTGCCTCCAACTCTTTGCCAATGGATGCTACTCCCGCACCCTACATGCAGGGTCGACCTGCACTCCCTTATGCCAGCATCCGCTGACCTCGTTCGGATTGCTGCCTTGCTCTATATCGCCACTGGTAGTCCTGAAATCCTTCAGGCTGTAGGTCTATCCCCCCTCCGCCCCCCCCCCTGCTCCATCGGGCCTCTTAAAGACTCCTCTCCCTCTTAGTCCCTCCTCTCTCAAGTCCATAGTCATTGGCTGATGCCGTGTCCATCGTGAGTCCCATGCTGAGCCCGTATTAGAGTGGAGTCTGGCAGGGGGCAGTGTGTGTGAGGGCTGCAGGTATTTTACAAGGGGTTACATGTTGAAATAATGCTAACAAAATAACAGATCTGGGCAGTTCACTATTTCGCTCTTTCACCTACAGAGACAGTGGTGATGACATAGAACTTTCGTCTTGTGAGCAGGGAGCTTGTCTGCCAAGCAGGGTCTCATCATGTAGCTGTGAGTTCCTGGCAGAAGGTAAGCGCTTGAACCATTGCTAGAGTCGTAAGAAAAAATAATGAACACTTTTCTCCCCCCACAACACTAAATTAAAACATGACATCTCCCGCCCTCTCTCCCGCCCACACCCCCTCCCTCAACTCACCCCCCACCCCCCTCCCTCAACTCACCCCCTCCTCCCTCAACCCTCCTTAACCCTCCCTCCCTTAACCCTCCCGTCAACCCTCCCTCAACCCTCCCCACCCTCCCTCACTCAACTCTCCACCCTCCCGCGCTCAACCCTCCCACCCTCCCTCAACCCTCCCACCCTCCCTCAACCCACCCACCCTCCCTCAACCCACCCACCCTCCCTCAACCCACCCACCCTCCCTCAACCCACCCACCCTCCTCAACCCACCCACCCTCCCTCAACCCACCCACCCTCCCTCAACCCACCCACCCTCCCCTCAACCACCCACCCTCCCTCCACCCTCCCACCCTCCCTCCCTCCCTCAACCCTCCCACCCTCCCTCCCTCCCTCCCTCCCTCAACCCTCCCACCCTCCCTCCCTCCCTCAACCCTCCAACCCTCCCACCCTCCCACCCTCCCTCCCTCCTTCCCTCAACCCTCCCACCCTCCCTCCCTCCTTCCCTCCCACCCTCCCTCCCTCCTTCCCTCCCACCCTCCCTCCCTCCTTCCCTCAACCCTCCCACCCTCCCTCCCTCCTTCCCTCAACCCTCCACCCTCCCTCCCTTCCTCAACCCTCCTCCCTCAACCCTTCCACCCTCCCTCAACCTCCCACCCTCCCTCCCTCCCTCCACCCTCCTCCTCAACCCTCCACCCTCCTCCCTCAACCCTCCCACCCTCCCTCCCTCCTCAACCCTCCACCCTCCCCTCCTCCCTCAACCCTCCACCCTCCTCCTCCTTCCTCACCCTCCCACCCTCCCTCCCTCCCTCAACCCTAATCAACCTCCCACCCTCCTCAACCCTCCCACCCTCCCTCCCTTCCTCAACCCTCCCTCCCTCCCTCAACCCTTCCACCCTCCCTCAACCTCCCACCCTCCCTCAACCCTCCAACCCTCCCTCCTCAACCCTCCACCCTCCCTCCCTCAACCCTCCCACCCTCCCTCCCTCAACCCTCCCACCCTCCCTCAACCTCCCACCCTCCTCAACCCTCCCACCTCCCTCACCCTCCCACAACCCTCCCACCCTCCCACCCTCCCTCAACCCTCCCACCCTCCCTCAACCTCCACAACCCTCCCACCCTCCACCCTCCTCCCTCCTTCCACCCTCCCACCCTCTCCACCCTCCCTCCCTCCTTCAACCCTCCACCCTCCTTCAACCCTCCACCCTCCCTCCCTCAACCCTAGCTCCCACCCACCCACCTCCCTCAACCCTCCCACCCACCTCCTCCCTCAACCCTCCACCCACCCTCTCCTCCCTCAACCCTCCCTCAACCCTCCCACCCACCCTCCCTCAACCTCCTCAACCCTCCCACCCTCCCACCCTCCCTCCCTCAACCTCCCACCCTCCCTCCCTCAACCCTCCCACCCTCCCACCCTCCCTCCTCAACCCTCCCACCCTCCACCCTCCCACCCTCCCTCCCTCAACCCTCCCACCCTCCCTCCCTCCCACCCTCCCTCCCTCAACCCTCCACCCTCCCTCCCTCAACCCTCCCACCCTCCCTCCCTCAACCCACCCTCCCTCCCTCAACCCTCCACCTCCCTCCAGCCTCCCTCCCTCCTCACACCCTCCCTCCCTCCCCACCCTCCCTCCCCCCTCCTCCCTCCTCTCCCACCCTCCCTCCCTCCCTCCCTCCCTCCCTCCCTCACTCTCCCTCCCTCCTCCCACCCTCCCTCCCTCCCTCCCTCCCTCCTCCCTCCCACCCTCCCACCCTCCTCCACCTCCTCCCACCCTCCCTCCCACCCTCCTCAACCCTCCTCCCTCAACCCTCCCTCCCTCCCTCAACCCTCCCTCCCTCCCTCAACCCTCCCTCCCTCCTCAACCCTCCCTCCCTCAACCCTCCCTCCTCAACCTCCTCCACCCTCCCTCCCTCCCTCCCTCCCTCCACCCTCCCTCCCTCCCTCCCTCCCACCCTCCCTCCCTCCCACCCTCCCACCTCCCTCCCACCCTCCCTCCCACCCTCCCTCCCACCCTCCTCAACCTTCCCACCCTCCCTCCCACCCTCCCTCAACCTTCCCATCCTCCCTCCCTCCCTCAACCATCCCACCGTCAACCCTCCACCCTCCCTCAACCTTCCCTCCCTCACCCTCCACCCTCCCTCAACCCTCCACCCTCCCTCACCTCCCTCAACCCTCCACCCTCCCTCACCCTCCATCCTCCCTCCCTCCCTCAACCATCCACGTCAACCCTCCCACCCATCCTCAACCTTCCTCCTCACCCCACCCTCCTCTACCCTCCCACCCTCCTCAACCCTCCCACCCTCCCTCAACCTCCTCCTCAACCCTCCCTCCTCAACCATCCCCCAACCATCCCTCTCCCTACCTCACCCTCCCTCCTCCCTACCTCACCCTCCCTCCCATCCCTCCCTCCTCACCTCCCTCCTCACCCCCCTCCCTCCCTCACCCTCCCTCCTCCCTCAACCCTCCTCCCTCCTCACCCTCCACCCTCCCTCACCCTCCACACCCTCCACCCTCCACCCTCCCTCCCTCCTTCCACCTCCCACCCTCCCACCTCCTCCCTCCTTCACCCTCCCACCCTCCTTCAACCCTCCCACCCTCCCTCCCTCAACCCTAGCCTCCCTCCCACCCACCCTCCCTCAACCCTCCCACCCACCACTCCCTCCCAACCCTCCCCCCACCCTCCCTCCTCAACCCTCCTCAACCCTCCCACCCACCCTCCTCAACCCTCCCTCACCCTCCCACCCTCCCACCCTCCCTCCTCAACCCTCCCACCCTCTCCTCCCTCAACCCTCCCACCCTCCCACCCTCCCTCCCTCAACCCTCCCACCCTCCCACCCTCCCACCCTCCCTCCTCACCCTCCCACCCTCCTCCCTCCCACCCTCCCTCCTCAACCCTCCCACCCCTCCCTCCTCACCCTCCCACCCTCCCTCCCTCAACCCACCCTCCTCCCTAACCTCCCACCCTCCCTCACCTCCCTCCCTCCACCCTCCCTCCCTCCTCCACCCTCCCTCCCTCCCACCTCCCTCCCTCCCTCCCACCCTCCCTCCCACCCTCCCTCCACCCTCCCTCAACCCTCCTCCCTCAACCCTCCCTCCCTCCCTCAACCCTCCCTCCCTCCCTCAACCCTCCCTCCTCCTCAACCCTCCCTCCCTCAACCCTCCCTCCCTCAACCCTCCTCCATCAACCCTCCCTCCCTCAACCCTCCCACCCTTCCTCCCTCCCTAACCCTCCCACCCTCCCACCCTCCCTCAACCTTCCCACCCTCCCTCCCACCCTCCCTCACCTCCCATCCTCCCTCCTCCCTCAACCATCCCACGTCAACCCTCCCCACCCTCCCTCAACCCCCTCCCTCCCCTCAACCCTCCCACCCCTCCCTCAACCCTCCCACCCTCCACTCAACCCTCCCCTCAACCCTCCCACCCTCCCAACCCTCCCCACACCCTCCTCCCACCACCCTCAACCTCCCCTCAACCCACCATCCCCTCCTACCTC
>NC_134485.1:75224140-75297423 GCF_040206685.1 Ascaphus truei | reverse complement strand
ATTAGTGACACGTTACGCATGTGCATTAACTAACATAACGCCCTTGATTAATTGATCATCAGCAAGTGTGACCACCTCTATAAAAGCCAAAGTTTTAGCAGTTTGCTGGTCTGGAGCATTCAGGTGTGTTTTAACACAATGCCAAGGAGGAAAAACATCAGCAATGATCTTAGAGAAGCAATTGTTACTGCCCATCAATCTGGGAAGGGTTATAAGGCCATTGAGTCGACCATGAACTCCTCTGTATACAAAAGTATTCTAGAGTCAAATGTGAGGCCATCTGTCCGACAGTTAAAGCTTGGCCGAAATTGGGTCATGCAACAGGACAATGATCCCAAGCACACCAGCAAATCTACAGCAGAATGGCTGAAAAAGAAAAGAATCCAGGTGTTGCAATGGCCCAGTCAAAGTCCAGACCTCAACCCGATTGAAATGCTGTGGTGGGACCTTAAGATAGCTGTGCATAAACAAATGCCCACAAACCTCAATGAACTGAAGCAACGTTGTAAAGAAGAGTGGGCCAAAATTCCTCCACACTGATGTGAGAGACTGATAAAGTCATTCAGAAAACGATTACTTCAAGTTATTGCTGCTAAAGGTGGTTCTACAAGCTATTGAATCATAAGGTATACTTGGTTTTTCACACATGGCGTCTCCATTTTGGCTTTATTTGTGCTAAATAAATCATGACACAGTGTAATATGTCATGTGTTGTTGTTCATCTGAGGTTGTATTTACCGAATTTTAAGACCGGCTAAGGAACAGATGATTGTTATTATGCCCTTATATGTAAAACCATAGAATTCAAAGAGGGTGTACTTTCTTTTTCACACCATTGTATATCTTTGTATGACACATGTAATGAAAGGCTAAGTCCTACACTTAGTATAATCATGTGAGTAGCACTGAAGACTTGCCCTTATTCCTTGTAGGTTATTTCCTGAAATAACCCTAGCTTGGATGTGAGTAACGGCAGGTTTTGCGGTGATCTAATTATCGGAGCAGTATTTCAATGCGCTCACATGAATAGGGGTTGAGGATCTGCGTTGTTGGGTAAAGTGCTCATTACATATGAGTAAGCCAGACGCCCGTTAAAAGTTAGCGATCCAATATTTTTCAGGTGAACTCGGGGACATCGTAATGCTATGCACCTTTGGGGATATCTGTTATGACTTTGCGTCCTGTTAACAAAATGTTACGCATTGATAAATATTTAATGGACTTCTGAAGATCTACCTCTTTAAAGGCGATACATTCCTCTGCCCCTCCTTTTTATCTCGCCCTAATTTCATGCTATACACCTCCTCAACTTTTGCTTTCTGCTCAAGTTTGTTGTCACGGTAGATCAGACTTTTACAGGGATCGCAAACACCAGGCAGAACGAGAAAGTTAAATAAACTAAAGTTTATTCTGGCCGGAACCAACAGGGCACACACAATACAGGTACACGACAGTAACTCACCCAAAACCCGGTGTACAGGGGACTCCTAGCTCGCTAGGTGCGGGGTGCTGCCGAAGCTAGTTTACCCTGCATGCTGCCTTGATCCGTCCGTTCACTAAATCTCAGTAACTCAGGATAGCTGCCTCTGGTTCCATAGTTCAATTTCCAGTTGGTTTCTTGACACCAAGACCAACCATGAACAACTGTGGAACCCTGCTTTGCATTGGTTTGTATAGTTTCCCGTCCTCCATCTGAAAACTGCTGGTTGCCCGCCATTCAGTGGAGACCTTTCCTCTGCTGACCCTTACTCATGAGAATATTATTATTGAAGTTTTTAACAATATACTATTTATTATTAAACGATGCATTGGTCTTTTCTGTCTATTGTTGTATACATTTGGCCACGCTCAATAGCACTCCTTTTGATTATTTATATATATATATATACAGTGGTTGACAAATCACCAAAAAATCTACTCGCCACACAAAAAAATCTACTCGCCACCTAGTACCAAACGTGTGCTGCTTGGGCCAATATTTACTCGCCCGGGGGTTAAATCCACTCGCCCGGGGCGAGCAAATGTATAGGTTTGTCGAACACTGTATATATATATATACAGTGTTCGACAAACCTATACATTTGCTCGCCCCGGGCGAGTGGATTTAACCCCCGGGCGAGTAAATATTGGCCCAAGCAGCACACGTTTGGTACTAGGTGGCGAGTAGATTTTTTGGTGATTTGTCAACCACTGTGTGTATATATATATATATATATATTGGGCTTTGGGGTTCTGAGTTTGCTGGGATTGTGTGTTTGTTCCTCTGCTGAGTCAATCGGGAGCTGAGAGCTCGACCGGACGTACCAATCGGGAGTGTTGGCAGGGACAATGACTATGGACAGTGCAGGGCTTTTGGGAGCGTGGGAAATTGGTACTTACCAATGGGAATCAAGCCGACGGGCTATGACCCAGGCCTTGGCTCCCTATTACAGCTCCATACCTCCCACAGGGGTTGACACGTGGCTGCCAAGGAGGGAACAATGCTCCACTTTTGGAGTATGTACCTTCCCAACAGGAGGGCTCACCCTTTCCCACTTCACCATTGTCCAGAAACACTCTTCCTGGCCCCACACAAAGTCAAGTCCCTGCCTCACTCACTGTATGTCAGCCACTCAATCATTGTCCAAGCATACAATCAGTCGCATTAGAAATACACAGAAACCACACAGATACATCATAAATAAACTAGTACAGGTATCTAACTAGTACAGGTATCTATCAGGTATCCCCTTATTAACCTTATTAGCAGGGCTGGCAGCCATTTTGTGGCTCTGAGATGGTCCTGTCCCTGTATACTCGGTCACAATCTTGACTGGTAACAAGCAGACTTACCTTTAATATAGACAGTTATCTGCTGTCTATCCCTTTTGTATCTAAAGCCCTCTCCAAACCTAAAACCTTTCTCACTTACTGCCCCACACCTCTGGAATGCCCTCCACCTCAATATTCAACAAACATCTTCAAGTCCTATCTTAAAACACACCTCTTTAACAATACATTTTATTAACTCCAAAGTACTCGCTCCTTGCATAGGCATTTACCATGACCCCTTGCAAACGCATTTACAAAACATCCTTCTACTTTCTCTGTAAGTTCTCCCTACATACCACTTAGATTGTAAGCTCCTTGGAGCAGGGACTTCCTTTCCTATTGTTAACCTCTTTGGTTTAAGTGCTTTTCCCCATTACATCTCATATTATTTTAAGTGTATTACTGCTGTGAAGCACTATTTACACAAATAGAGCTATACAACTAAAGATATACATGCAGACATACAGTAGATCATTGGGGCCATACAATGCTTAAAAATTAGTCATGAAACACTGCCTAAGATTCCTATTCTCATATTTCCCAGGAGTTTATCGCCCTCTGGAAACGTGTACTACAGATGTTGCGTCTTCTTCTGCTGTTTCCCTTCCCCCATCTGCGGCGGCTCCCCAGACAAGAATTAGGGAACTGTCTTCTATGGAACATCTTGTGCACGTCCCACTAGAGAATTTTCTGCAGACCATGGAGTCTCCACCTTCTAGCCATTTAACAGGTACTGTAAACAAGTAACGTGCTAAGGAAACCTGCAGAACGTTCACAAGTTATTTTAAGTTTGATAAATCAATAGGGGTTTATTGTTTATTGGTCAAAATACCAAAACATGAGTGAGCACACCTATTTAGCAAGAAAAAAAAAACTTTTTGCAAATTGTCCACATTTTTGGACAATAAAACTCTTATGTTATTGACATATCTCCCTAAATATGAAAGAGGACAGAACACAGAGAAGAGACATTATCGTGTTTTTTTTATTTTATGCCATTTTTGTGAGACATCTTTTTTTTAAAAATGTATAAAGTCATTGTGTTATCTTTACTTATAATTGTTTAGACACGGTGGGCTACTGTTGATGGTCTCCTTTCATTCACAGAAGTAATTGATATTGTTATAAATGTTTTATTTCTACTTTTCTGTCTTCCTGATCATTGCGGGGCGCTTCATAAAAACTAGGTTGTGTTGATTGAAAAGTTAAAATAACTAGTTATTCAAAAGAAAATGTTTTTGTAACTATTGCTCCTCTATTGTTCTGCTGTAAAATTGAGACAAAATAATCTTTTGGGACAAAATGTTTCACATATCGAAAAAAGACCATACGATTGTTTTATTCTATTTATCTCCAAGGTAAACCAACCTAAGTAACATTACAATTTTATATAACGTTTTATTCCTAAAGACGTTTAAGAGATTCTAAAATGAGCGACTGTCCAGTTGAATGGGATGGAAGGTGTCTTCTGGTGGAGTAAGATTTCCTGACATGGCACCGCATAGTAATTATGGACCTAAATGTGTTCCTGATCTTAGATCTTGGTAGGCGACTGTCTTTTTTAAGTGGGCTGAAAGATTACAGTAGTTTTGTAGGGTTTGCTTCGCTGGATCTTCAGCTCACCATAGTGGACCAGAACAACTAGTCACATGGTACAGAATTGTGATGCACTGGAACTATTTTGTACCATTAGGTAAATAGTCATTTCCACCGCATGCCGGCAAAGAATCGTGGGTAGCTGTGTTGGTCCTTCCTTCCATGTACTAACAACGGAGTGAGAGGGAGTAGGTGGTATGATACTTTTTATTGGACCAACAAGTAGTTGACATGTTACAAGCTTTCAAAACTCTCAGGATACCCGATGAAGGACCCTGAGAGGTTCGAAAGCTTGAAACATATCAATTACTTGTCGGTCCAATAAAAGGCATCATACCACCTACTCCCTCTGCCTACTGTGTTTCCACCACATGCCACAGCCAAGCTTATTATTATTATCATACATGAGTCACATTAGTATGCTATACTGTGTCAGGTATTCATTTCACTATTAAGGATTTTTCTATGGATTACAGTGGCCAGTCTAAAAACATGTATTTTCATGGTGTTAGGTGAAGAAGATGAGCGAGAATTGGAGATAAATCTGTTTGACTTCCCATGGTTCCATGGGACATTGTCTCGAATTAAAGCTGCTCAGCTCGTGCTCACTGGTGGAGCTCGAAGTCACGGACTCTTTGTCATCCGACAAAGTGAAACACGCCCTGGGGAATACGTGCTGACATTTAACTTTCAAGGCAAAGCAAAGGTGAGTTTTCTGCATGTTCTACCCATTTTGCTACATTTGTTATTTTATTGGCATTCACTCTCCATTTAAGGAATAGCACAAAATTCAGGGCTACACAAAGGCAATGTGTTAATGTTATGTTTGTATTGGCATATAAGGAAACATCCAGTTTTCTGTTAATATGTCACTTTTTGGAACGTGAGGATTTTGTGGTTTCTTTTAACTGATACTCATAACGAACAGACGTCTAATGAGTAGGGACCAAAGACTTTCAGTGAGGTGACTTCTTCCGAATGTCAGTAGGAGGTTTGGTGTTGGCTTCTTACTGGTCATCAGATGGAGCAAAGTGCGTGACATTCTCAGTGTGCCTCAATGTCAAATTATGCCAGACTTTATCTCCAACGCTAGATAAATAGATGCACTGCTGCTTGTAAAGTAATAGTTAATGTTTTAAAAACCCCAATTTTCTAGTAAATGCAGGACAAAACAATACTGAAAAGGATCCTTAAAACGATTGGACCTTGCTATTCATTTTAGTTGCTATCCCTTTTAAGTCCTAGTTCCCCAATTACTTCTAGACACTCTTGTTTGTTATAAATGTGGGTTGGTGGACACCCGTTTGTTTTCTAGTACATTTATATGCTAAAGGAAAGGAAGTATGATCTTCAGCATATAGAGATTATTTTTCCCTCTCAACATTCTATGATTATGTAACACATTTCTTATCTTTCATTTTTATGGCACCACCGTATAAGACAGCCCAGTCCAATGTGGGAGGCAGCACACTAACATTGTGTAACAAAAGAGTTCATATATATGTTAAGTCCGACTGAGACAATAGGAGGTGGGTCACTGCTCCAATTAATCTGATTACTATACAGACAGAGCTATTTTTGTCGAGTAACGGAGTTCTGGTACCTATATTGTGATAATGAAGGGATCAGGCATGATGCAGGAATACTAAATGTGGGTGAATAAATATATTTTTATACCACATTCCTTTATTTGAAGTTGAGGTCTTTGCTGTCGTTCAGATATAAATATTTTTTGTCTTTGCTTCGGCAGCTCCAAAACCATCACCTCATACAGACACTGTTGTATTTCTTCTCATTGCAGCATTTGCGATTGTCTCTGAATGAAACCGGTCAATGCCATGTGCAGCACCTCTGGTTTCAGACCATTTTTGACATGCTAAAGCACTTTCACTCCCATCCTATCCCTCTGGAATCTGGTGGCTCTGCGGATATTACCCTTCACAGTTATATTGTTGCCCAGTACCCATCATCTGGTAAGAAAAGTCAAGCTTCTCTTCAATAAACGTTTAAATACATTATTTCTGAGGGGATATTACCAAGAAGAAAATGTACCAAGTAACCTGTTTTGGGATAGAAAAAAATATACATTTGTATTTATTTCTCGGATTCGTCAAATTACTGTTTTTAATATACACAGTAATAATAAACAAATATTCTGAGATAAAAAAATGATTACGTGAAAATCTATAGGTATTTCAACTGTTTATTTGTCAATTTGTTTTTACAAAGTACAGAAATAAAAAGGGAAAGCAGTCAACATAAGGGAACAACAGATATACCTCCATCATACCCTCATCATACTGTAGATAGCAGTGAGATGTTTAACATTGAATTCTGAGAATAAGAAGGAGCAGAGCTGAAGCAAAAAGTAAATAACCGATAAAGTTGATATATATATATATATATATATATATATATATATATATATATATATCAAACGAGGAAGAGAAAAAAAAGAAAAAAAGGTGGGGGGAGGTGTGGGGGGCCTTAAATTCCACCCGTCAAATCTCAGCTGCGTACAGGACTATCTCATAGCCACTCATTCCCACCCGAGAAGATTTTTATATCCGGGCCTGGCTCGGATCCCAGCCTGCCGAACCTTCCCTTGTTATCCAGGGCTGTGAAAGTATATTTAAAAAAAATTATTTGTGTTCTTGGAAAGTGGTTTGTGTTTTAAATTGGGTGGTGACAATTCTGCAAAATGGCTTTGTTTTTTACACACACACACACACACACACACACACACACACACACACAATATATATATATATATATATATATATATATATATATATATATATATATATATATATATATATATATATATATATATATATATATATATATATATATCAGTGTTAGTCCAGTTCCGAATAAATGAGTTCTTCAGTATTAGGTGATACCTTTTTTATTGGACTAACAATTTATGTCATAGGACAAGCTTTCGAGAGTTATCCTCTCTTCTTCAGGTCAAGCAATACTGGTATACAAAGGATTCAATGGCTAAAACAGTGTAGAGAAAAAAACAAAAAACAGATATGGACTGTAGATAAGGTAGGGTGTTAAAAGTGTTTGAAGCCAGGGGACAGTGACAAGGAAAGGTGGGGAGGGGGAGGAATTATGGGGGGGAGAGAAAGTGTGGATAAGAATGGAGGTAAGCAGGATAATTACAAACAATTTTGATAGGGTGTGAGAAAACCCATGTCCGCATTAAGTCCTTTGGTTTTGGTGTCAAAGAGTCTTATCATTCTGAGTTCAAATGTTTTCCGTTCTTGGGTGCGTTTAAACATTCCATTGAGGATTTTGATTTTTAAATCATTTATGGAATGATCTGGTTGTGAGAAGTGATGTCCCACAGGTGAGCAGTATCTTCCTTCTTCGTGATGGAGTATAGAGTGTCTGTGCATATTCATTCTTCCTTGTAGTTTTTGGCTGGTTTCCCCAATGTAGCAACCTTGGTCACATTTGTTGCACTGAATCATATACACTATATTCCTGGCTGTGCAGCTGTATGATCCTTTAACATTGAATGTTCTATGGTTGTGACTGGCTGTGGGATCTTGGCAAATATGTTTGCAGCGTTTGTTGTTGCACGGTTTTGTGCCATTATCAGTGTCTTTAAAATCGTTGTGAAGTTTTCTGCTGACGAATTTCTGTTTGAGGTTTGGTGGTTGTCGGAATGCAAGAATGGGAGGTTTGGGAAACATTTCTTTTAATGTCGCATCCTCTGCCAGCATGGGTTGCAGATCTTTGATTATTTTTCGTATACCCTCTAGGGTAGGGTTGTATGTGGTCACTAGTGGTATGCGTGTGGTAGGTTCTTTCTGTCTGTATTGTAGCAGGTGTTCTCGTGGGGCTTTTAGTGCAGATGTAATAGTTTTGGCAATGGTCTTTGGTTTGTATCCCTTCTGTCTGAACGATTCGGTCAGGGTTGTGAGATGCCTGTTTCTGTCTTCAGTGTCAGAGCATATGCGGTGGTATCTTATAGCCTGGCTGTGTATGATACCTTGTTTCGTATGAGTGGGATGGAAGCTGGAGTTGTGGAGGTAACTGCATCTGTCTGTTGGGTTCTTATATACAGGTGTGTGTAGTTTGCCATCTTTCAGTGTTTCTGTTGTATCTAGAAAGTTTACTAAGTTTGCCGAATAATCCATTTTGAGTTTAATTGATGGATGGAATGAGTTCAGGGACTCGTGGAATTGTTTTAGGTTTTCTTCACCCTCTGTCCATATTATAAACAGGTCATCAATGTATCTGTAGTATTTGTAGGGTTTGTGGGGTGTGAATTGTGTGTTGTTGCAAGTGGGTTTTTGATCTTCAGCCCATTTGGTATCCAGTTCCTTCTCTTGCATTCTGATAGGAAGTAGATGTCGCTGTTTAGTTGTGATTCCTTTGTAATCAGTTTGGCCAGTGTCTTTATATATAATATATATATATATATATATATATATATATATATATATATATATGTATTGTTTCAGTTTTTGGCTCTTTTCTTCATATGTTACAGAAAAGTTCAAATGAACTTTGCAACAAACTAAAAGCCACTTTGATCAGTTTGTAGCTGGAAAAAATTTATTTATGGTTTTTTCCCGCACTGTGAAATCAACTTTAGATTAGATTACTTTTGCAGATAAAATGTGAAAACATCCGACACTAGATGATAATGAATGATATTCTCTTTCAGTTCATGGTGGGGGTATTTAGTCCTTTATTTTTGCTGCACTCAGCAGGATGGAAATGATGCGTGTTCTATATCTTTCTGCATACAGTATGTGCAACACCCTGCTGGAAATGGGCAAGGCACTCTGTGTGCTTCTTACTCAAATATCTATTGATCTTCATTATACTGAATCCCTTATGTTCATCACATTTTATGCATTCTCTTTTTCCTTAATATGTCACATGAAACATTTTCTTTTGATTCCTCTTCAAAGAACACCTTATCCGTTTCTCATCCCGAGCTGGTCTGTTAGTTAATATGTGCATTTCCTCACATGGCAACACTGGTAATCTTCCCTTTGCTTGCTGAACCCATTAAAAACATACATACATTCTATGCTGTTTAGGGTCCCAATTTGTTCTTGGAAAAATTTGAGGAAAATGTTTAAACCCGCCTGCCATTTCTAGACACCTTCCGATAGTGGGTCATCTTGATTTTGTCACAGGAATAGAACCTTCAGTCTTTGACATTTGGATTTAGATGGGTGTTCATACTGTGGGGGACTGTTTCATATTAGATAGCCAGATTTTTCCTACCTTTTGACCAACTTAAAATTAAATATAATTGATCAAACTCTCACGGTTTTTCTTTTCTGCAAATCACACTATAGTCAATCACTACTCTGAGACTTCCCACAGATGCTAGAGGGTAATCCCCAAGTCCAATTTATCAGCATCTTTGCATCTGGGCGTTATCTCAACGCTCCTGTATATACCCCTTTAATGGAAATTTATACTGCCAAATATTGAATTCCTTTATTTAATAAATGTCAATGTGATTTCCCTAACCTTCTTGATTTGGAAACCCGACCCCTTGGATACAAGGAGGTTCACAAGATTACACTAGGTGCTAATTTGCGTGAGTTAAAATTTAAACTGATAAAGCGTGCCTTCTTTGTGCCCAGACAACTAAATACATTTATAACTGAAACTGAGGCAGACTGTATGAAGTGCGGATGCAGGGGCGGGCGCCACAATTGCCCACTGTTTAATGTACTGTGGAAAAATCAGGAGGTTCTGGTACAAAGAAAATAGTTGGACACCTTGCTCAAAACCCCCCATAAGTAGGTATGTGTGTGCCGCCAGGGAGGAGATAGAATATTGACTAAATAAGTGTACTTCATAGACAAAGTGCACAGCAGAATCCCTATTAGTGGCGCACTGCTGACCTATATTATAGAATAACAAGGTCAAACACTGACTAAATGTTATAACTGTTAAAAACGTAAATTTATTAATATTAACCTAATGCTTAAAAATAGCCAAAAGAATATATGGCTATATGTAGAGTCCCTCTATGTCTTCATCCGCAAAAAGTAGATGGTAAATACAAAGGATCTTTGACAGAGCGGTGGCTGTAGATATGGTATTATAAATACGTGAATAGTGTCACCTATATGGGTTCAAAGACTTCTACCTATATCTATATGTGTGACTTGTCAGTTAATGCACGATTCACTAATAGCAGCGAAAGTGTGGTACATTAGTATTTTTAGTGCTTAGTTACTTCCCTTTACGCCACTACACTATAGTTCTGTATTTTATATTGGGATCACTTGGACCCAATAAGGGATCGAACTACTCTGCGGGTTTTGTGTGTATTTTATTTTTGTGAGACACACCTATAGATATAGGTAGAAGTCATTGAACCAATATAGGTGACACTATTCATGTATTTATAATACCATATCTACAGCCACCGCTCTGTCAAAGATCCTTGGTATTTACCATCTACTTTTTGCGGATGACGACATAGAGGGACTCTATATATAGCCATATATTCTTTTGGCTATTTTTAAGCATTAGGTTAATATTAATAAATTTACGTTTTTAACAGTTATAACATTTAGTCAGTGTTTGATCTTGTTATTCTATAATATAGGTCTGCAGTGCGCCACTAATAGGGATTCTGTTGTGCACTTCATCTATGAAGTACACTTATTTAGTCAAGGTTCTGGTACAAAACACAAAATAATTAGAATATGTTACTCCGTTTAAGGCTGCCTTTGGACTATAAGGCGCTGCTGCATTGGTGTGTGGAGGATTGGAGGACGCAGGCTGATGCCCTGCCTAGATTGGCAGGGGTGATCACAAGCTAATATTGGTAAATTGGCTCAAACCGTTTCCACTAAGTATCAATCAATTAGAATCTTTTCTTTTGCATGTCATGATTACTGAAGGGAGTGATACACTTTCTGATATTTCTAGTAGAGCTGGGAAATTTATATTGAAATGGAAATCATATTTGATCAATCTCCAGCTGTCTTTAAAGAAGTCCTGGCTCCATTTCAATATTCTGATTGGGTATCAGTTGCATTGTTAAGGGTAGCAAAGAAGAAATGCTGTCTTGTGCTCTAGGGTGTGGGGTAATGCTCCGTGGAGCTCAATGCATAAAAGACAATGATGTAATGAAGGCTTAAAGGCATGTAATCATCCTTTCACTAGCGAACTTAACCTGGATAAATATTTCAAAGGCTTGTTACAGCAGTAGTATGGAATGTTGACTATTTACTGACCTGCTACGAGGCCGCCCTGTCACATGTGGTGGCAGACTTGGGATGCAGTGCCTCTGGTGACAGCAGAAGAAACATGTGTAAAGGACAAAAACCCCGGCAGAAAAAAAACAGGATTGCTCTACTGGATAAAGCAAACGTGACTAACAAAGGCAAAGAAAGTTTCTTAAGGAAGGAAGCGATGTGTCCTCTGGTGAGTGGGGTTGCAGCGGCAGTCTGAGTGAGCAGATTGCTACAGATGGTGACCTATGAGAGCTACGGACTCTGGAAGTAAAGTACTCTGTTAGGTGTGGGGAAAAAAGGAGGGCTTCAAAATGGCGGATTTAATGTTTGTTTTGTCATGAGTTTGGCCATATGAAACAGTGTCCCTTCAAGGCTGATGAGGATGATTGCTACTTGGAGGAATACCTTTTCCAGTGAGCCAAGCAACTGCAACACTTTGTGAACGCAAGAAAAATGCAGACACTTTTAACAATGAGTGTGTGCTCTGTACTGCTGATGTGTCAGGAGCTACCAAAGTAAAGAGAGAGAAAAATAGTGTTTCTGAACTTGCAGCGGAAGTTATAGAAACGTTTGATGAGCCTGCGATGTCTGGAAAGCACGCCCAGGAGAAAGAAGTGTGGAAAAGGCCGGAAGATGTGGTACAGCAGAGTCTGCGAGAGAAAGAGGAGATACAGTTGACAAAGCTGAAAGAGGAGTAGCAGTGGGGGAAAAAAAGAAAAGAAATTCCACAGGTCAAAAAGAAAATGGAAAAATCTCTGAAGCCATTTCAGGCAAAAGATAAAGAGATTGTAAAACTGAAAGAGACACTCAGATCACAGAAGGAGGCCATGGAAAAGACATCTGTAGAACTAAAACAAGAAAGTCGGTACTGAGACATACTATTGACGAGGAGCAACTTCGTGACATGGCAGATCTCTGAGAAATGCTGGAAAGGTAGCAGAGAACTTCCATGGGAATAGAGAAGAAGCTTACTGATCTCTAAAATATAATGAAGGATGCATTTGTGCAAGCACAAGGAAGAGGTGGCGGCTCTGAGATGAGAACTGCAGGATGTGCTCATGAAACAGAATTCTCTCGCTGATGATCTAAACTTGCAGCGAAGAAAGAAAAGCATTTTGACACTTCATGAATGCTCCAGAGCTTTAATCCAAGAAAGAATGGAGAAAGAAATCTATTTGTGTAAACGCTCCACAACTGTTGCCATACGGGCTGCCTACAGAGAAATGAAAGCTTGTCAGCTTTATCGCTAGAGTATGGCAGCTCGTGTTATTCAGTCAGTTTGGAGAATGCGGCAACAAAGAAAGAAGAATGAATACTTAAAGCAATGTGCGATTCTACTATAGTCAAATATTACAATGTATCAGCAATAAAGATGCTACAGGAATGTGAAGAAAGCTGCTTTGTGATTCAGTCCAGACATATATCCTACATCATAACCGAACAAGATGTGCTTTCCTCTAAGCGTATCGGAAATGCCGTTGCAGTACTACAATCTGCTTTCTATAAAACGCAGAATACAAGAATCAAGCTACGACTGAGTAGTGCAATAAACATCCAGTCACACTATCGTGCCCACGTGGTCCGAAGTAGGTTCCGTAACATGAAAGCAGCCACATTGTATCCGGTACCGGACGTGGAGAGAGGCATCACTGTTTGTGCAACTGTGGATTCATGGGAATAAATCAATGCATCAAGAAAGAGAGGCTCAAGAGTACAAGGTTGTTGATTTGCAAAAGAGAGATGCCATGGGGTATAGTCAGAATTGATGAGGACTGTGCCAAGGTTGAGGTGCTGGAGCTCAAAGATGCAGATGATCATGCCAGTAAATGGGAGATAAGAGGTCGGGAAATGGAAAGATGAGATGGAGCGAGAAGTTCTCCACGGGGTTGAGGAAACTGAGAACATCGTGGAAAAGCAGTGGTTTGAAGAACTCGAGAAACAGAGGCAGGCAGAGTTAATGGGGCAAAAAGCCAGAAAAGAAGAACGAGCATAGGGTGAGGAGCTAGAACTACTTGAAGAGAGATGGTGTGAGAGCATAAGTTTGAAGAACTTTGGCAACTGTGTCCTCTTCAATCACGACTACACAACGTGGCCAGGATTTTATAAAGAGGTAGCAAATTGTTGTAATTCATGCCCCGAGGGCCAGATAATTGCCCCAAAATGGAAAGACAAAGTTGCTGGTAGAAGTGAAGATGATCTTGAAAAAAAAAAAAAAAAAAAAACATTGCACCAAAGAGAACCACCAGATCTACAGATTCTGTCAGAAGTCAGACAGTCAGAAAGTCACAGAAAATGAAGTTTGGGGACTTCTTCTATTGGAAGAAGGAGATTGAAGTCTGAGTTCTTGGACAGTCTCAGGAATTGTGACAGTCATAGACTGTATCTTAGGCCTCGTCCATGGTTGTTGCATGCTGGCGGAGGAGCACTGAGGCGCGCTTCCGCTCAGCACTGAGCCCCTACAGCCGCAATTAGAGCGGCTTTAGTAGGGGCTCGCCTACGCTTCCGCAAGCGCGTGGAAGCGTAGGTCTTAGGGAAATGTAACATTTCCCCGCTTGCCGGAGCGCAGGGCCGGTCACGTGAGCGGTTCGCCCAATGAGGGCGAACCAGCTCCGTGACGTCACTGGCCCGCCCCCGGCCTGCCCCCTGACGGCGCGCAGGGAAAGCACCCGCAAGGCCAGGGAAAGCACCCGCATTCCCTGAGCCTCAGCGCACCTCAGCACGCCAGCGGGAAGCTTGGCCGAAGCCTAAGAGAGAGTTTACAGCATGCGGGAGGTTACACTCCTCTAACTAGGCAATCTACAAGTATACCTAATTAATTTAGACTGATTCCTGATAGGAGTTTAAAAGGCAGTCAGAAGCATGCCAGAACTGATTCTCCCCCCCCCCCCCCCCCCCCCCACCCCAACTTGCAAGGACGCTGGTTGGAACAGTTCCCCGCAAAAATGCAGGGCACAGGGCTTACCTGAGAGGAACCCGAGATCCACATTCTTCTGAGGAAGCAGGGATGACCGACTTGCGAGGAACTAGAGTTCCACAGTCTGCTGAGGAAGCAGGGCTTGCCTATCTGCAAGGCATAACAGATCCCAGACGGATTACCTGGACAGTCCTGAGATGGATTCCCAGGACATCTGATAAGAACATTATGTTGATTACAGATGTACTGTGTTGTATGTTCTGTTTGATCTGGTAATTAGCTTAGCTAAAAAGGTGGTTAGTCAGGGCCTGTTAAGTTAGTCATTCTCCCTAACAGGAGTATGTTTTTTATTTATGGTTTTGTTTTCCCTTGAAGGGACGGTGTACCTAATATTGCTATTTACTTGTGTGGAAAATAAACCCCTCAAAGGCTTGTATATAAGGGAGAAGGAGTGGCTCAGAGAGTAAAGACACTGACTGGCACTGAGTTTGAAGCAGGGGAACCTGGTTCAATTCTCGGCGTCGGCTCCTTGTGACCTTGGGCAAGTCACTTTATCTCCCTGTGCCCTAGGCACCAAAAACATAGATTGTAAGCTCCACGGGGCAGGGACCTGTGCCTGCAAAATGTCTCTGTAAAGCGCTACGTAAAACTAGCACACACACACGATCAATAATTGTGTTGCAGTTCTGTTCTGCATACATATGTTCAAGATATTTTTCTTATTTTGATACCGATAATATAAAAATGTTCATTATATGGTAGCCTATTAACATCAGATCAACCTTGTGGTATATTGGTCCTACTGAGTGATTGACAGATAATTAACGTTTTTTTTTTTTTTAAATGCTGGTTGCTGGTATCTCACATCAGATTACTTAAACTGCACAAACCCACAATTACACTGAGCTAAAATGTGCCAGAAGTTTTTGCTAAATGCAGCCATGTGGTTTTGCAATTTAAGTAATCATAAGTACATTTCTGGCTTGCAATACCATTGGCAGACCGGTTTCTCTTTTTTTTTTGTTAACACAGGGAATTCTTACTTCACATATTCCCATCACTAATATTCCGTATTTACTGCACAGTTTTGCAAATGTAAAGTCAATGTTGAGAATAAGCTTTTGTTCCATATGTTAATGCAAACTGGTTAAAGAAACAATTCCATAGAATGTTTTGTTTTCCCAGCTGCACGTGAACTTTGCATTCTCTTGCTCAAAATGAACCCGCTCACGAGTGCATATTCAGGGTTGGGTGATGCATGCATGGATCATTCTGTAACTTAAGTAACTTTAGCAAAATATTCTTAATAAAATACGGGAAGAATAAGCCAGAGAAACATTTTAGGTGCAAACCCAAAAATTCTTGATAACATTTAGATTACTGGTAAAACCTAATCCTAAAATGTTTATTGTCCAATGACTTACCATGATATAAAATGTATAAGGAAAGACATAAAGCAATATATTTCCAATGCACAATAATGCACTGTAATGCACATCATGGCTCATCTTTTCACATTTTGAGAGAAGGGGGTAGACAGGGATATTATTTCACTCTTGGATGTTAACAAAGTGCAATGAGGAAGCTTTTTTTTAATTTTTATTTTTAATTAAGTTGCTATTATAAAACTGTATTAGTAAGTTGAGGCTGAAACCTTTCCTTTAATCGTACTTGGACCAATATGAAACGTGCCATCTTTAGCACTGGGATCCCCAGTTCAAGAGATCTTTTATGCTAACCAGTGGTTTGGGAAAACATGTCACTGACCCCTCTGCACAAACCGTTTGAAAATGCCTTACAAAGAGCTCCTTGCTATTGTTCAACAGGTTTGTGTTCTCCTGTGATAAGTGATTAGATGTATACATTTTTCTGTATAGGAGGGTGCTCCGATTTTTCTTTAAACCAACTTGTTATTTTTGTATATTGTGTGAGATAATTAAATATACCCTCCTCAACTTTTACTGTTTTAGATCCTGGACCTTCCCAAAATGTGGGTTTCCAACAACAAAGCTGTAGGACTGAAACTCCATCTCAACACTACTTCTCAAGCTCTGGAGCCAGTAGTATTCAGCCTGTGTCTCTCCCTGACAGCTCCGCTTCAGCCACACATCCAGTATATCACAGAGTTGAAGGGACTCTTGGTGTCCGTAGCCGAAGTAACAGTGCAGAGCTCTTGCTAGAATCACCAAATGGAAGCACAGAAGACTACCATGAAAGTGACGGATCTAGAAGCAGAACAAGAGCAGTTGAAAACCAGTATTCTTTTTACTAAGTATTCTGGCATTAGACAAGAGCTCTACTACTTCTTCACTCTTAAACTCGCACACTGTGGCTCATATGTATGCCAAATACACATTTCAGCGCCAGAAGGCATCTTATTGCTTGAATGTGGCTGTAGGAGGTCTTCTGGCGCTGGAAGGTGCCTTATGGCACAGCACCACTTAGTACATATATACCTACTGTAAATATTGTTTACTTCAACGGTAGCAAACAGAGATTTCTTATCATTGAGTCTTTGGTTGTATTTGTTTAAATCTTTCTACAATTTCCCCTTTTTTAAATGGTGTATTACATGTATCCCCTTTTCAACTCTCCCCCCACTCTTCAAATTATCCTGTTTCATTATACAATAATACAAAATATGACCGTGCACTTTGAACCATAAAAGGTGTTTACTACTTGAAGAATGGAGAAGCAAAAACGTTTTTGGTGCTCTCCAAAAAATATACTTCCAACACCTGATGCCATCTATCTCCATCCAACCAGCGAGTCAAAGTACCCCTATTTGTAGAAAAGAGCTTTACGTGCTTATAATTTTTAGTTAAGATGCAGATAGAGCACAACAACATCAACATTTTAGGCATGAATGGCATCTGAAAATAGGACAGCTCAAAGGTCAATGGCGCAGATTCGGCAAGCTCTGATGCAGGGTAAAGCACCCATTCTGCATTAATTGCCATTCATGTCAATGGCAATTAATGCCAGATCGGGTGCGATACCGTGCATGTAAACATGATCAACTCAGGAGTGTGTGTCATTGCAAACACAATGCTGCCGGTTGCACCAAATGAACGAAACATGCTCATCATGTATTTGACGTATAGAGCTAATTATTAGCCATAGTGGTTCACGCCATCTCATTGTGTGATTGTTTTGGCGCACAAAGGGAAAAAATGATGCCGAGACGCAACATGTTTTCTGCAGTGTGTCAATATACTCTGTTGATATACAATGCAGTATGTGCACTTTTCTTGAATATTATGTTTTTTTGTTCTAACACAAAATGCACCTTTGAGATGAACAAACTACGATGACAAACACATGCTGTAAACAACAAGACTTTTTCCATAAATCTTTGTAAAAATGAATCCTGTAGACCAAGTGTAAACATTCATTTGTGTTGTAATTTGATCATTTATAAACTGCCAAAATACACTCCTGTGAAAAAAATGTCCATACTTTTTCGTAATGTAATGAATATTTGTATAATTTCCTTACTTTAGTGCACTTTTCTTCTTGAATATTCTATAACAGTCCATAATAAAATATGACTAATCTTCAGACTTAACAGACAAAGATATTGTGCTCCTGACCTTTTAAGGTATTTTTTTCATATATGAAATTGTAATGAAAATCTTCTACATTGTACATAAATCGGATGTGAACTCATTCCTTGTATGTGTATATAAAGCAGAGATGTCTACCTAGTGACCCTCAAGGAAATGTAATGCAAGCTCCTTACATCAGTTATTGTACTGGGCAGGAGGCCAAATCCATGTGAGTGATGCACAGTAATAATATGGAAGTAAAAGGAAACTACTTTCCAGAGAATACACGGCACCACATTACTTTCATCTTCACAGCAGTTTCTCAGTCCATGTATCACATTGGCTATGCATCGATCAGTCAAATATACAAATACCAAGAAAGAAGAAAAGAGGAGGGGTGCATTAGATCATAAAACAGTCCGTGTATTATCCAAAGATTAAAACCACAATGTCCACAGGCAAATCACAGAAAAGTCATGAACACACAAATCTCCAAGTGCCATTGTGGCAAACGGCTCCCTTTGTGTAGCCCTGCCGTTTGCCCAGGCTCTTCGCGACATGGTCCTCTAGGGTTATAAATGAGACAAAAGTATAATACGAAGCATTATGTTGCTTAACTCAGGCTTCTGCCTGCTTTAATTCATGCCACTAAGGGACTGCAGCTTTAACAGGTATAGGTGGGAGGCACGTCGTCATTAACCCTCAGCGGTTTACTCATATCAGTGACACTAAACATTTCAAACACCGACACTTTAAGAAACAAAAGAAATCATAAAAATAACATGTACTCCTGTCAGGAGTCTAACTCACATGCATATCCCTATCTGCAATGTTGGCTGGGTAAGCCAGTTACCAACTTTAAATAAAACACAGATATAACATTGAATTCTAAACTGTCAGATGGAGGCAGCATCCCAATAGATTCTCAGATGCTGCAACACGTGAAGGGGCGTCCTCCCCGAACTGGATACAGGGGAGCAGCGTCCTCCCAGCCTCCAGACTCTAAAAGAGAGACTGAAAAAGCAACCCTCTCTGCTCTAAATACCTGTTCTTGTAATCAGGTGAGCAGGTAAGGGAAACCAGAACCATTGTAAAGTCTGGTATGGACTTCCTATCCACCAGCCTTAGTGACTGAAGCTGTCGGGCAGATCACATCCACACTATGTGGGCGCACTCTGCTATGAATCAGACAGAAAGCAGCCTACTATCCTGGGGCTATGTCACAGTATATATAACTGTTGCAAATACATCACATGCCGGGAGACATTTCATAGAAAAGCCGACCACCGTTTCACTTTTGGTTAAACGCAAAATAGCGACAAGACGAAAGTTTGGTTAAACGCGTAATGGCAGTCGGTTTTTCTACGAGATCCGTCTCCCGGCATGGTCTATTCGTTGTTTTAATCTTTGGATAATAAACAGGCCGTTCTTATGATCTAGTGCAGTGCACCCATCTTATTTTCTTCTTGGTATCTATACATGGAAGTTAAAGGAGTCTGGAAAGTCCCAAGAATATATTAAGGTTGAGATTATACCAAGTGCTGCAAGGTGGCAGCGCTATTCTGTGACTTCACCCAGCGTTGCCGCCCAGCAGCATCTTGATTTTACCGGGGAGGGAGAGCAGAGAAGGCTTGGAGGCGTGGCCATGAGTGGCTCGACCTCATTGGCTGAACAGCTCACGTGACACGGTGTCGCAAGAAAAAAACTAATTTCTCAGTCTCTTTCTCAGCCGTACGCATTGCAGTATGGCGCGCCGCGACCGTCGCTTGCGGTATAAGCACTTACATTGGATTGAAGCTTATTTGTTTTGGTGCAGCGTGGCGTCGCTACACGACACCGTGCGTGATTTTTGGTATAATCACGACCTAAGAGAGGGTACATGGAAGCTGGAAGAAGGAGGTCATTAATATTTCTGATCCAGAGCCTCAGTCACCTGCTGGTAAACTGTTTGGCCCACTTTGGAAATAGGATAGCTCTGTTATACACTATTTACAGAAATCAAGTACATGGAGATCTTTCCACTAATTCTCTTCTGCAGCACTAGTGAACAAGGTGCAGTATATTGGAGTTGTAGGTGAGAACTGAAAGCCATGTAACACCTTTTGATTTGTTTGCTTCATGCATTAGAATCTTAGATGATCACATGTAACCCAGAACATTTCAATGATAGCACACATGGGGCAATATTTATTACGAAGTGCAACTCTATAAGACTGCTTTAGTACTGGAAGACCCCATTCAAGTGGCACATACTGTGGGTGATTAGGGAAAATGATGTTAGAGAGAGTGATACAGACTCGATAGTTAAGTACACAGTATACACACATTGTAATATGTGTTGTTAAGTGAAATGAATTCGCGTATGAGCGTCTCAAAGGGCCGTTCATCCCTGGGTTGTGACTGGGCCACCGATTGGACAAAATTACATACTGGAGACCCAAGGGCCAAATGGCCCATTGAGCAACTCATATGCGAATTTGACACCTGGAAAACAATAAACAACCCCTAAGCTTGGCATTATTCATTTCACGATACACATATTATCGTGTGTATACTGTGTATTTAACCATCGAGTCCGTATCACACTTTAACATAATTTTCCATATTCACCCAATGATATGTGCATTTGGCTCCCAGGAATACACGACAGCCTTCCTATTGGCCAGTGTGATAATGTGATTTGGCTACCATAGCAACTGAATGCCCGCTCAGCCTTGCAATTTGCCTTTATGACAATAAAAGTCTAATGAGTGACCTCTTGTACTGAGCACCCCTCATGTTACAACTTACTGCCATATTTGCAATTAGCTCAACAAATCAATATGTTTCTACTAACTTTTTTTTTTTATAAAATCACTATCTCCGATCACTCTCACTATCAGGAGGATCTGACAGCTCTCCCATTGGACAGCGGAACCATGTGACTGGATTTGCCATGGTGACCAAATGCTATTTCAACCCTGCGACTGACGCGTATAGGTAGGTATTACCCTGACGAAGCACTTCCATGCGAAACGACCATCGGTTTGGAGTGCCAGCACTGACATCATCACTCAGTGCCGGATCCGTGGGGGGAGATGCTGGTACAATCTTAAACGGGTCAGCGGCCCTCCTACTTGCAATGCTCATGGGGAGGCACACTATCTGGAGAAAAGTCTTTAGGGCAGTTCTGTTCTGCTATCATTTCAACATAGTTCAGACTCCTATGACATTGCCATACTGACACTGTATAATATCTTCACAACTATGTTTTAGGGTTTGAGTGCAGTTTATGCAGAAGTCCTTTCTCTTTGTGTTTTCGTTCTTATAAATAAAAACAAGAAGTTAAGACATTATAAACATAACAACATCCTGAATAGCTCTTAAAGGGACAAATACACCATTAGAGTTTAACCAAACAAGTCAGTTCAAAATAATCATTGAGCCCTCTAGGTTTTAGACTTTTCAATGTAAAAATCCAAAAGGCCTCACATTGCAGGAGTAATCTGTCAGTAACAAAATGGTAAATGGTCCACAGCGACCTTATATGCGTACACATCACATACTCCTTCCCACTAGAGACACAACTACCCAAAGCGTCTTCGCAGGACGCAACCCTCCACCGTGTTTCCCACACCGTGTCCAATGTCCCACACCCAAACCCCAGTGTGTGGTGACCGCACAGCCACTATGGAGAGAGTATATAGTTGGTGCACTTGGTGTACGTGATTACCTGTCGAGCGCTCCTGCGCTCGGGCCAGCAGACAACTTCGCAAAAGATCGGCTGACACGTGATACCTACCGCGACGTCCTTCCAGGCGATCCCACCCGGATATTATGTCTGTCTCTGAAGAGGCCTGGTCCCAAACCTCTGTTAGAGAAATGCAGCGTCCGCTGTGTCCCTGAAGTATAAGCACGAATGGGGCAGGTTCCCTATTCTAGGGCCTGTCCCTACAGCAACCACAAGCTGTATGTGACTCCGGGCCTACCTGGGGCCTAGGGGAGGTCTCTGGATTAGTGTAGAGGCTACTTGCCTCTCTACACATACAGCTCCTACCCCCTTCCCTTCCTGGTCTTAACTGCACAACGTGCTCCCCTGCGCAACCTCCTATAGCCTTCCTGCAAGGATCCTAGTGCCCTATTGGTTCCCTGGCATCAGGTGGTCTGTCCTGGCACCCATGGGACTTGTAGTCCACTGCTCTAGCCCTCTTCTCATAGGTCTGGGCTTCGTGCGGTACCGCACTAACTTCCTGCGCATGCACTAGCTCTCTGAATGCGCCGTCTCATACCATGCCTACTGCGCATGCGCAAACCTCAAAATGGCGGCGCCCTGAACAAGTGCACTAACTGTAACACGTTAGTTGTGGGCAGCGCTGTCACACACACTCCCGGGTGTGTTGGCTACTGTAGACACCAGATTGGGTAGGTGCCCAGGGCACCTCCGTACATTGGGGGACACTCACCAGGGTGTGGACTAAGTGGATGGACAGGGGTATACCGTTTTGTGGGTAAGCCTGTGCGTGTCCTATGTATGAGTATTTTGTTACTGTTATTGCATGTTCAATAGAACTGTTATCTTATACCAAGTGTGTATTTCTTATATTGTCCTGTGACTGGGTTATCTAACACAGTTAGGATCCTGCCCAGGTGGGAGCGATGTCACCAGGCGGATCAGGTACACCCCAGGCTCCCAGCCACGGAGATTCAGGCCTCCTGTGAGCCTCAGGTAACGCACCACACACACTGTAGCCACCATATCTCCCATAGGGTGGGGGAATATGTATTGGGGTTTTATATTTTATATGTATTGGAATTTTTTGTATTGGAGGGTTTTCTATGTATTGTTTTTTTTATATGTATTGGGGGGTTATATGTATTGGTTTTTTTTTATATTTGAGGGTTTTTATATGGGTTTTTTTTTTAATGTATTATTGGGGGGTTTATATAAATTGTTTATTTTAAATGTATTTGGGGGGTGGGGGGCTGTATATATTTGGGGGGTGAGAATTTTTGTATGTATTTGGGGAGGTGGGGTATTTTGGTATGTATTTGGGGTTGGGGGTTTTTGGTATTTTATTTTGTGGAGGAGATTGTGTGAGGGGTTAAAACACCAAGTTTGCAACTACACTATAACTAACAGGCACATAAAACAAACTGTGTTGCAGAGTTTAGATGTGCATAATAGTAGGACAAGTGAAACACAAGGTGGCAAAGTAACACCCTTAATGAGATAAAAACCTGCAGTGTCAATCTAAGTTCAAGGGGCGTAGAAAAAATAAATAAAATAATACAACTGTCAAATATCTAGCACTGTGTTTTTCAGCTAGGGTTGAAGGGTTTTCAACCCTAGGGTTCCCCAGCCATCCCTTAGGGGTTCCCTGCAATTTTCTGGTCATGGGGAGAAGGAGCAGCTCAGTGAGTAAAGACACTGAGTTTGAAGCAGAAGAACCTGCTTCAATTCCCGGAGTTGGCTGTGTTGCCTCAGGCACCAAAAACCTGGGTGGGTTGGTGAGTGGGTGACTGCCTGGGTGGATGGGTGACTGACTGCCTGGGTGGGGTAGTGGGTGACTGCCTGGGTGGGGTGGTGGGTTACTGCCTGCCTGGGTGGGTGACTGACTGACTGGGTGGGTGGGTTACTGCTTGGGTGAGTGACTGCCTGGGTGGGTGGCCCCAATACATTTTAAAAAGACCCCCACCACCCCTATACATACACAATACTCCCACCTCCACATTACCTATACAAAATACCCCCACCACCTCAATACATATACAAAATAACCCCACCACCCTAATACATATACAAAATACTCCCACCACCCTAATACATATACAAAATACACCAACCACCCCAATACATATACAAAAAACACCCACCACCCCAATACATATACAATTCAGACTTACCTTGGGGATGGTGTCAGGAGGGGGCAGTGGATGCGGAGGGAGGGGAGTGGATGCGGAGGGGGGGGCAGCGGATGCAGAGGGGGGGCAGTGGATGCAGAGGGGGGAAGTAGCACCCAGGCCATGGGATCACTGCACCCGTCTCCCCCAACATCCCCCGCTCAAAATGGCGGCAGTGGTAACCAGGGGAGCGCTGGGAGAGAATCGCACCTTCCGCACGGCCACAGTGGACCCACCTCCCCGAGGAGGGAAGCACCTGAGAGCGGGAAGCCTCGCGAGCACCAACTACCGGACTGTGTCTTCGCTCCTTCCCCCCAGTCCCATCTCCAAACCCGCCATGGCAACCAAGGAGAAACGCGGGCCGGATGGGGAAACGCGGGCCGGAGGGGGGCGCGCTGGGTGCAGCACCCACCTGCCAACTTTGTCTGCCACCCCACATGCCTACCTCCTGCCATGGGACCAGGGGAGGCCAGTTTCGCCCCCCGGAGCCTACCTCCTGCCCCGGCGGCAGCCGTTGGGGATGAGGGGCTGGTGGGAGGGAAGGAGCTCCAACGCGCCTGACTTAACCCCACTAGGGGCCTGGCCGTGACCGGCAGCAGGGCCTGGCCAGAGGTCGGGGGAAATGAGCAGCGCTGGCCGGGACCCCCCAGCCAGGACACCAACCCCGGCAGACCCCCCCTGTTGGCGGCCCTTGTGATTAAATAAAACATCTCAACTACGCAGATGTGCAATTCGAGAAGATGTAGATCTTCCTACACCTGAAAATAAAACATACGGAACACCTACAAGCTCAAATTGTTATGTCTCTGGTTTTAAATACACCTGAAAATACCAAGGAGCATTGAGCTCAGACACACCTATTGTATGTTCAAGACAGAAAAGGGACAACAAACACAGCAAGTCTGTAACAGACTGCAAGAGCAAGCACATCCATGACAGATGTCCACAAGCAAATCTACTGCACATCTGTACTACAAATCTGGACATGCATATCCACATGTAGGAGACTGCCCAGCATTAGGTAAAATCTGCGAACTTTGTGGTCAGAGAAATCATTTTGCGACATTATGTCATTCGAGTACAGTCAAGAAAACCAACCCTGAATTTCCTTCAAGAAAGCCAAACTCCACTGCACAATACAGTAGGAACCAAGGCACTGTAAGAAATGTGGAATCAAGTCCACCTGGAAATGACAATTACTTGTTCACAATACATAATACACTGTCCCACAGTCACTCTTACCAACCATTGTGGCCAAGTACTGCCATCTTCAGCACTTATTCCCTCACCTGCTGTCTCTGTAAGTCTCCCAACATAACACTTAGATTGTAAGCTCTCGGGGCAGGGATTTATTTTCCTATTGTCTGACTTTGCTGCGCTTATTGTATTATTATAATCCCCTGTACTGTATTGTCTTTGTTAAGCATTGAGTACACTGCCGGCACACACACACACACACACACACACACACACACACACACACATACATACATACATACATACGGACTTGGCAGTCCTAAGGCAACTGTGACACTTTATCAGACTAAGATGGATTTCCTAGTTGACTTGGGCGCATCGGTTAATAGTGTGCTATAGTATAATGCTCACCCTCTGCTCAACTTGAATGACACGTAACACTGATGCCTATTGATATACGGATCTGTACCTACGGTAGTGAAGAGCCACTGGAATTAAAAGGTATTTTCCATGTACAAGTGACCCACAAGGACAAGACTACCAAGGCCAATTTTTTTGTCACACAAAGGTCGAGTGGCAATCTTCTACGCCAGTGGTTTTCAACCTTTTTTTGGTTAAGGAAACCCAGAATTAGTCAAATTTTGGGGAACCCCAACCCTCCCCCCCATCACTCTTCCCCCATCTCTCGTGTTTCTCCCCCCTCACACTCGCCCCCTTACGCTCCCTCTCCCCCTTATACACACACACACTCTACCCCTCTCTCTTCCACACACCACCACCCCCCCCTCCACACACACACACGTAACGAGAAAGGAAGGGGCCTGCTCAGCTTTTATTATATTACTCCAAAGAAAACATATCCAAAAATGTATTAAAACCTTAGAAAATAGCGCATGTGTGTGCCGAAACCTTTGCATGAGTTGTCTTCCCCATAAGGGGTTTCACCATGATTGATTAAACCAGATGGTTGATATGGCCCCTTGGGACTGTCATGTGTAGTTTGAAGTGAAAAATACGCCATGCATTGAGTGCTGGAGATCATACAAAAACTACTGTTAACTCGAGGCTATGGGTGTGAAGAGCTCCCATATTTAACCAAAACAGTAGTGCCTGTATCAATCAATGCTGCAGTATTGTGGCAGATTGCCAGGGCATGTACACGCTAATATCCCTGTAGAGCTGTAGTCACATGCACATTTAAAGCTCTCGTTTCTAGTTTACAGAATCAATCATAGGAGCAGTGTATGTACATACTACTAGTAGATAGAGCGGCTGGCAGAGTTCTCATGTTTGGCCCTTGGGGCTAAAGTGTGTTATTTATAATAATCACCCAAATGATCCAAATGGTAAGTGGACGCTAAGAATAATCTTACATCCACTAGTTAGCGGGCATGATACTCATAACAGTAGCTTCGATCTCTGTCAATTCAGATATTATGTGTCTCAAAGCAGGTTTTGTGCTGTCATTATACAGCCGAGTTCAGCATGCACAGCAGCGCCCTATTATCACTGGATCTATTCACTTCTAACTCATACTAGTGGGTTCCTGGATCGGCCCACATCATATTTTAGCTGACTTTAGCACCGTTTGCAGGGCGGTATAGCCGCTATTAAACACACATGAAAGACCAAGACACAGGGTCGCGTTATTTACGTGCTACTGACATCACCCGACGCGTGTTTCATTCAGTCCATGGAACTCTTCGGGGGGTGGGTGGGTCAATGCTCCCGCCGGCTATTTAACGGCACGATTGCCATGGTAACCAGCCAAACAAGAAAGTCCACTAGTGTATTTTGGCGCAAAGCAGCCAGCCAATGGGAAGACATGTCAACGAAGACATTGACAGTTGCAGCAGTGTGTTCCCGTAAAAACTAAGGTATCTTATCGATCCATAGTAAGATAAAAATACAAATAAGAAGATGTGAATATACAAAGCTGGAAGTGTTTTATAGAATATTAATCTAGAGCTATATTAGATCTAACGCTGTTCTCTAATTGGGGCACCAGACTCCTTCCTTATTTCACATTTTGTAGACTAGTTACATATGTGGTTGTATCCATCCAATATGATTGTATCATTTTCTTTGTTGTTGCAACTGCTACATCCAATAGATACAAAGGGATCAGACATAGGCTATACTGTTACATATACAATATGGTTTGAATAGGAGTAGCGAACAGAGGTTTATTGCAATCTTCATATAGGTTATATAACAGTTAGATATGGCCCATTTATTGAACCATACACCTTGGGGAGGGTTAACTATGGTAATATGCATAAGGTATTTAAAGGGTTTAAAACACATTAGTACTCTGATATTGATGTTCCTGATGTTCCAATACTATTAAGGTATGTATATCATGTCAGGATACCATCTCCTATTGTATATAGAGTACAGAGTTTTCCGTCTCAGAGGCTCTCATAAACATCTTCTCCCTCTTATGGAAAAGTTATGTATCCCCTCCTTTTTAAGTTTTATACAATGTTCAAAGGAGAGCAGAGTAGACGAACCCGTCATTCAGACCTCTAGGGGATAATGTCCCCAAGGTGTATATCCACTTCGCCTCTTTTCTCAGTAAGGCGGTATCCAGATAGCCTTTACGCACTCCCAGTGTCATATAATCTATACCCTGGAAGGACAGAAAAGTCACATCGACCCCGTGGGCCTGGTTCAAATGTCTGGCTACCGGGGTGTCTACTTGTGAGGATTGGACTTTGGTCCCACCCCCGTGACACATCCCGTGACGTGCTCCACATGAAGATCACCGCACCTACCAGGATTGGGCTTTGGCCCCGCCCCCGCGACGCGGTCCAGGTTGTCACGGTGGACGTTCCTAGCCCTGATAGGACTACACGCCGGTGCCGCACTAACACAGGCACGCAAGGGGTTAATACCATTAGTTACTCCACACCTGCGATGCACCCCGCTCCTGCCTATCAGTGGACAGCCTATGTCTAATGACTCATTGCTCACACCCTTGTGCTGCTCTCTCATTGGCTATCTGATCCTTATATGCTCAGCCTTGCCCCAAGCAAATTGGCTGAGCATAAAGTTTGTTTGTTACGTAGTGCTTGCCGCAAGCATCCTGCTGCCCTGCTGTTGCTCTGTGCATTCTGTCTTGTTCTCTTTTATCTTTTGACCTCAGCTTGTACCTGGACCTCTGCCTTCTCTGACCCTTGACCTCGGCTTGCTTTTGGACTCCCACCTTCACTACCCCTGGACCCCGGCTACGCACAACGACCATCTGACTTCTCCAATCCTAGACCACGGCGAGTATCATGACCATTCTGACCTCTCCTTCCCTGACCCGGCTACACGACCTTCTCTGGACGCGGTTATGCGGTTGTAGGTTAGTGTTTACCAATACCCCCACCTCAGCCTTGTGGTCCCGTCCTGTTTGTGGTGAGCACTCGTTACACTATTTTGTTTTTAATAGTGCTAACACGTTCTAATTTCTGCGTAATTGACGCAAGGTTTTCCCGACATTTTTTTATTCCACACCGACAGATAGCCAGATCGATTTCTCCTTCTGTTTTGCAATTAACAAAGCTTCTTATTGTATACTGCTTAGTATTGTCCCAATTGCTAAACTGTTTAGAGGGGGTTAATAAACCGACATGCTTTGCATGTGCCGCATCGGTACGGTGCTACCATTCTGGTGTTAAGCCATGTGGTCATTTGTTGGCTCTGAAAGTGGCTGTGGACCAGTTAGTCTGATAGGTTCCTTGGTCGTCTATAAGTGATGGAGGGAGTTACGTTTAGTACTTGTTTAAAATCATCATCCTCCAGGATGGTGTGCCAATGTTGCTTTAGTACATTTTTTATTTCTCTCCGCTGTTTATTATAGGTTCTGATTATCCTGATCGGGTACATCCCCTGTGGTTCAGGTTTTTTGACATACAGTAATGTACTTCTGTCTGTTACTTTTGTCCTGTTTAGGCAGGACTTACTGTGTCCTCGGTTGGAGAATTTTCTCCCATGATTTCAGGCTGTTTTTCGAAATCTTTGGTAGTGGAACAGTTCCTCTTTACCCTCAGATATTGCCTATGGGGATCCCCTGAACAAGTGATCGTGGGTGATGGCTTGTGACTAACAGTAAGTTGTTAGTCACTGTTGCCTTGGTGTACACACACACACACACACACTCACTACCCCTCTCTGATAAAACCGGTGAAAAATGCTTTTAATAACAGTGCTCATATCCTGGTGTATGGAGCCACAAGGTCCGAGCATGATGAAGCTCTTACAGCTGTGTTCAATGCCTTTGCAAATCCAATCTTAAATAAAGAAAATTTAAGTTTCTACAGACAAGACTAAAGTTTTTTGGTCACATTTCTCCTCTACTGGAGTACAACCAGATCCCGGTAAAGTGCAAGCCATCAAGAATGTTGAGAGACCAAGTACTGCCACAAATGTCAAATCCTTTGTGGGAATGACCAGGTATTTTGGTAAATTCATCTAGGATTTTGACACACTAACAGCTCCTTCAATAGAACTCATGAAAAAGGACACACCATTTCACTCTACATGTGAACAAGCGATGCAAACTATGAACTGAGTTACAACTCAGAGGCAGTAGAAATGTCCTACTTTGATCCTGCTAAAGAGACACAATTAATTGTAGATGCAAGTCCAGTGGGGCTAAATGCAATCCTTGCACAAAACTCAAAAGTGGGTAAACAACAAATAATCAAGTATGATAGGAGCCTATCAGATCCGAAAAGAGAAGCCCTTGCAGTGGTGTGGGGGCTGTGTGTATAGACAGGGCCTTTGATATGTTAATTTCTGAAACCAGGTTTTCCTTAATGGGGAAGGCAGCGGTTTCCACAGTAACTAGAACCTCCCTTTCTTTCCAGGGCTTAAGTAAGTTCACATGGTATATTTGTTCAGGCTGTCTCACTCTATATTTTACCTCTCCCATTTTTTCAATAACCTCATACGGCCATTTTGCCAGAAATGTATTCTCTACTGTGGGAATTAAAACTAGTACTCTGTCTCCAGGTAGAAACACAGGGATCCTAGCATTCTTATTATAGCTATTTCTCTGATCATGTTGGGCCTTCTCCATATCTTCCCTCACTATAGGCATAATGGCTGCCATCCGTTCCTGCATCTGGGTTATGTGCTCAATTACACTGCAATGGGGTGTAGTCTCCTGTTTCCATGTTTCCTTGGCTATGTCAAGTAACCCCCTAGGGTGCCTGCCATGTAAAAATTCAAATGGCGAGAATCCAGTAGATGCTTGGGGCACTTCTCTAATAGCATACATTAAATAAGGTAACAAAAAGTCCTTTCCATCCTTATCAATCACTTTTCGCAGCATTGCCTTTAGGGTTTTATTGAACCGCTCCACCAAACCATCAGTTTGTGGGTGATACACAGAGGTTTTTAGCTGCTTTATGTGGTGAAGTTTGCATAACTCCTTGGTTACCCGAGACATACATGGAGTACCCTGATCTGTTGGGATCTCCTTGGGAATCCCCACCTGGCTAAACATCATCATTAACTCTTTAGCAATAGATTTTGCTGAGGTCGTGTGAAGAGGAATTGCGTCAGGATACTGGGTAGCATAGTCTAATATCACCAATATGTACTGATGCCCGCTGGCTGACATCACTAAAGGGCCAACAAAATCCATAGCAATGCATTCAAATGGGTTTTCAATCACTGGTAGGGGTACCAACGAACTACGGTAAGCTGAAAAAGGGGCAGTGAGCTGACATTCGGGACACGATGAACAATAATCTATTATTGTTGCCATTACCCCTGGCCAATAAAATCTCCTGAGAATACGCTCTTTCGTCTTTTCAACCCCTAGGTGTCCACCTGAACATGGCTATGTGTGGGATTTAACACCGTGCGCTGATAAGCTTTTGGCACTAACAACTGTTTTGTTATAACAGACTGCTTTTCCACAAGGCGATACAATAGATCGTTATCCACCTCAAAGTAAGGGTAAAAAAAGGGTCTGTCTGGATTAGTAGGGGTCCTATTCCTTACCGAAATAGTATTTCGGGCTACTAACAATGTGGGATCAGACCACTGGGCACTCTTGAAGTTACCTGAGCTGATCTCTAAATCATTAAGTTCAATATCTGGTTCAGGATTATTAGATGGTCCGGCATCATTTTTTCTGGGTTGTCGCCCACTTGTGTTTTCATAGGGTATGACTATTTCCAGACCCATTTGTGCTATCTAGTTCGTCACCCAAAATATCAGCAAATGGGAAATCATCATTACATTCACTTGACGAACGAGTGGCTAGTTTTTCAGCAGCTGGCTATAGATTTAAAAAATGGAGAAAAACTATACCAATAATCATGTCATGGGCTAATTTTGGTACCAGACCAACTCGACAACTTATAGAGCCACACTGTGTCTCAACCTGTATTTCAGCAGTGGGGTACTTATGTATATCCCCATGTATACAGGAAATATCAATCTTTTGGGAGTCATCTACATGAATACCATTTACCAAATCTTCGTCTATGAGGGTAACCATACTCCCTGAATCTAGTAATGCCTGAACCCTTTTCCCTTCTACATGCACGGAACACCAAGGGTGACTATTCAAACAGCCATTTTTGTTTACAGAACACACAGGCTGAGCATACAGTGAGTAATCATCCCTATTATTACTACCCACGTTTCATTCCATTGGTTCAACCATTTTGGGACAGTCCTTTGCCATATTTCCAAACTCTCGACATTTAAAACATTTCACAGCATAGTCCCTTGTAACAAGGATTCCCGCTTAACAAAGCTCTTTTCTCTTGTCGTTATGTCCCTGGGGTCATAAAACCCAACCTGCTCATCAAAATTCCCCCTTTTCCCTGGAACAGTCTTACCAGGTTCGGAGGCTGCCCTTGGATAGGGGGTTGAAGCAATTCTCCTGCTGCAACGTACCATTCTACCAATGCGACTAGCTGGTCAGCTGTTTGGGGATTACTCTGACTGACCCAGCGACGAAGGGCAACAGGTAAGCCTCTCGGAAATCGGTCTATCACTAGTTCCTCCACAATGTGGCTGGATGTGTTGATTTCTGGTTGTAACCACTTTCTGGCAAGATGTATTAAGTCAAACATCTGTGATCTTGTGGCTTTATCCAGGTTGTAGGTCCAGGAGTGAAACCCCTGGGCACGGACAGCCGTTGTCACCCCATGGCGTGCCAGGATCTCTGTTTTCAGCTTGCTGTAATCACTGGCTTGAGCCGGTTCAAGATCATAGTATGCTTTCTGGGGCTCCCCACTCAGAAACGGTGCTAGCAGACTTGCCCATTCAGCCACAGGCCATCTTTCTCTTTCAGCAGTCCGCTCAAACGCCATCAGGTAGGCCTCTACATCATCTGTAGCCACCATCTTTTGCAGGTAGATACTTACTCTAACCACCTTAGGATGTGGTTCTGCGGCATCCCTGGTAAACCGCTCAGATAGGCCCTGGATCTCCTGATGTATGGCATAGGAGGCATTTTGCTGCTCCTCTCTGAGCTTCAGCCTGGGCAAATGCAGCTTGCTTAATCAAAACATCTGTGTTTTCCTTTTGGACCAGCACCAGTTGCTGCAATGCTTCCCTGCAGTGTGGCATTAGTCTCAACAGCCCTTCTGTTAGTTTCTTGCTATTTGGCATTAGTTTCTTGCTGTACAGATGTGGATTGGATCAGGGCTTTGATAATTTCCTCCATTCTCCAACAGTCCCTTTTGCACCTTACAGGCTTGTCAGTGGGATGCCCACATTAAACTCCACCATATGTTTTGCTATGTACCTTTTCGTCCAGGGATCACCACTTTCACACAGCCTTCCAGGTAGGGGAGACAGTCCACAGACACAGAGGTGAAAAATAAAGCTTTGGCCTTTTTATTTTTCCATTAAGAGGTTACAGCAGAAAATATAAATAAATCAAAACAAACAAAATCCTTGCTCCACCGAGCATTAACTACCCATTTGGTAAGTCCTATCTACCAGGTGGACGGCTTACCCGTTTATCAACCTTTTTTGCAACCACAAAACACAGCTCCCTTAGCACAAGATTCTTTGAAATAACATTGATCTGTTACAGAGACAGATTTTAACAGCTGCTCCTCTTCATTAGCAGTTGCAGCTGTGTGAGACCAGGGAGAGCTAAAAGTCCCGGTCTGGATTCTACCTGGCAAATCTCCAAAACGTGGAGTGGAGCACTGGCCCACCCTACTCTCCAAGTGCTCCGCCCCAGGGACCCAAAACACATCCAATAGGAAATGCAACAATCCAAAATTATACACTGCAGCTCCCTGGGGCTTAATTATAGCAGAAACCCTGCAATAATTAAGGGGCAACATATACACCCTCCACTACCATCCCCTTATATCTGTCACAGTATTAATGTTTGGTTGAAACCTACGCCACCTTCATATTGCAAAGCCAGTATAACCAGCCTCACACTGATGAAACCCATAAGGAAGAAACAGCTGTCTGTGAGTAGGTTTACTGGCAATGCAATCCTTTAACCCAGGCTGTAATGAAAAGCTGTGTAATATGGCAGGCATAGGCTTATAGGGGCCCATGTTAAAATGGATTAGGAGCAATAGGTGTGCTTCCCTGAATCCTTCACTGCAGTGGAGTCACTGTATGCTAAGACAGAGGCGCAGGATTTTCAGGGAAGGGGGCAGCGCTTAGAGGCCCTGCGCTCTTCCACAAAGCATTTAAATGAAATGCTGGGGGACCGTGTGATGCCTCTGTAAGTTCTTACCTTGTCTCCGATGGCACGTCGCCATTTGACATGGCGGGGTTTACGTGATGCATCACATGACCCCGCGGCATCATTTGACACAGGAGACAAGGTAAGAGGGGGGAGAGCAGGCAGGGGGAAGTTTGTGCAACCCCTGTGCTAAGAGATAGTGGTGAATAGCAGTTGCAGACCTGCCTGAGCGAATGTGCTCACAAGCAATATTTTTATTTCCTGTTTTGCTCATGGAAACTTTAAAATACATGACACCTTGTACACAAAACAATCAACAACTACTAATCCTACCTGTTTTCTTATCCAAACAATAAATAAAATAAACTGCACAATGTATCAAACGTATTTAATTGTACCACATGTTTAGTAAGTTAGTGATTGTATATCTGCCTGCTTGCTGCTGCTGCTGCTTTAATCATAACTTCCCACCTACACCAGACTACCCAAAATGCACCGCAAACAGCTCCAGTCACATCCTTGGTGACGTCAGGGCAGGCCCCATCCTCCTGCTCACTGTGAGGTGGCGCGGGATTGGTGTCGTCATCAGCGCGCGTCGATGTAAACAACAAGGGAGGCGGCGGGAAGGGGGAGCATGGCGGCCGAAGCCGTGTCTGGGAAGCCTTCGCGGCCCAAGAAGGAGCCGCAGCCGCTCGTCATTCCGAAGAATGCGACCGAGGAGCAGCGGCTGAGGCTGGAGCGGCTGATGAGGAATCCTGTAAGAGGCTCCTGCGGTATTATGGGAGGTGGCGCGGACACTGGTGGGCTTTGCACACGAGGGTATCAGTTTAAACTCAATGGCGAATCCCCCTGTGGGACTAAACTGATCTGTTGGCACCAGCATATGTTCTATTGGATACCACTGGGTGGTTGATGCTTTTCTTGGCATATTCTCTGTATCCTTTCTCTAACCTACCTCACCATATGATTCTGGTATCATTGGGCTGGAGGGAAGCAGATTAACACTTCCCACCCTGCTTTTCATTCATTGCTTTATTAAACATTATAAAACGTATTTTCAATTGTGTATACCTTCCTTATTTGTCTAAATGGGCATCAGTTGCCACCATTGAATCTGTTGGACCTATCACTGCTATTAGTTCATTTAGGTTACGGTATATGTTAAATAAGTATTGCAGAGGAGACTGCTGTTACCCTACTACTTGGAATTTAACACACCTTTGTAATTGTCTCCTTAATAGACCCCTTTGTATTAAGTCTGTAACCTTTCATATTTACATTGTAGCATCCTTAAGATATCTGCTTATTCTCTTTAGGCATTTGGTTAGCATGTGAACATGACTTACAGTCTCCCCCCCCCCCCAGGAAATAAATGTTGCTGTCTACATATGTTGGGTATAATCTTCAAATGAAGACATGGTTCTTAATATTGGAAAGCATGGTGCTGTAGGCTGCTTTTGGCAACAAAGAGGTTCATCCTACTAATTCTACAACAGTTGTTTGACAGGTATACCACTGAGTAGCTAGCTCAGTGAGCAAAGAATGACACTGAGTTTGAAGCGGGAGAACCTGGTTCTCACCCTGGTGTCAGCTCCTTGTGACCATGGGCAAGTCACTTTTATTTCCCTGTGCGTCAGGCACCAAAACATAGGTTGTAAACTCATCTGGGCATGGACTGTTTGTGTAAAATTCCTGTGCTGGGTACCGCACACTTTAATTGTGAAGCGCTTGGAGTCCCATTGGGAGCAAAGTGCTATATGAAATTAAGTTGCAATAAAACCTAAATACAGAAGATAACCTTTTATTAGTGTAGGCAAGTAAATTAAATGTGAAAGTAAATTTGAATATATGCAGGAAATAGGTTGTGAAAAGGAAATAACTGATTTTTGCATCCTAAAATAAGCATAGCAAAAAGTTTGTATTCTGAATCCCTTTAGGAAACATTAAGCTGGTTAAGGTAAAAGTATCAATACATGTCAGAATTAGGGGTATTCACAATTAAATTCCACTTTAGTTTACATTCTATAGTTGTACTTCTGTATTCTACACACTATATATTATGTAGAGTTCATTGATGGGTCATGTGGAATGAGAATTGTTTTAGTTTTAAGGACATTTATATGTATGTGTTCATTGCACGTAGGTGTATGGATTAAAGAGGTAGGTTTCTGATTCACCCACTCAGGAATGTGTAGTTACATTTAGGAGTAATAGCAATGTCACTAGCAATTTTTTTTTTTTTAAACCATAATCTTATCTTGACTAACAATCAAAAAATAAATAGATGATACCGTTCTGTGGCTAACGAAATGCTTTTCTTTGTGCGAGCTTTCGAGATACACTGATCTCTTCTTCCGGCGATGTTACAATGAATGAAGCAAGCAAAGGGTATACTTAAAAACTGTTTTTAAGTATACCTTTTGCTTGCTTCATTCATTGTAACATCGCCGGAAGAAGAGATCAGTGTATCTCGAAAGCTCGCACAAATAAAAGCATTTTGTTAGCCACAGAACGGTATCATCTATTTATTTTTTGATTATTGAAGCTCGGCTAAACGGTACTGATACCTCTACTTAACTAACAATAAATATATCAATTAAATCTCTATTTTAATTTTCCTTTGTGGCTCTCATTATGATTATGTACGAGTTCTGTGTTATGTATTCATGGCAAGCCAGCATAAATAGCATTGTATATGTTCTCTGCAACAGGATAAACTTGCTTCAATACCTGAGAGGCCAAAGGATTGGACTCCAAGATCTGCTCCAGAATTTGTGCGAGATGTTATGGGTAAGTATAGATATAAACCATATATCATATTCCATAGACTGCTAAAAGCTCATCACTCCCTTTTGTACCTGGTTTCAAGTTATTTGCATTAATTTGCTTTTTGATTCCTATTTCCATGGCAAAGGAATGTAGAAAACAAACAGATCTTTTTCATATCATGAATCTGATATTTTTAAGTATTTATTGTTCCAAGAATAATGATGCATTATATGCAGTGGTTGACAAATCACCAAAAAATCTAGTCGCCACACAAAAAAATCTACTCGCCACCTAGTACCAAACGTGTGCTGCTTGGGCCAATATTTACTCGGCCGGGGGTTAAATCCACTCGCCCGGGGCGAGCAAATGTATAGGTTTGTCGAACACTGATTATATGTATACAGTTTTATTGTTATACAAAGTGCTAAATAATAGAATGCAGCGACCGAGGCATTTACAGTATCTAATATGCTGTAAAGCTTAATTTAGAACTGAAATATTAATGTGCAAGGTAGGACTGCTCAGAAAACTGAATGAGTATGTACAACAAAAGGTTGCAGAACTTGTGTCGCTGTGCATCAGGCATGACTGGTTTACGGTTTACATCTTAACCTTTTTGAACACCTAATACTTCTGTGCAAACAAAGGAAAGGAGGGTTGTAAGCTAGGGCAGCTCTAATCAACTGATGAAGCTGAACACATCGGAAATTGAGTCTCACAATAGGGCATAGCAGAGTTCCCTAAACAAACTTGCACGTTTTTTTATAAAAGAAAAATAATCTTTCTAGTAGTCTGTTAACCAGTCTGCCAATAGCTCCTTTATGTGGGCTGAAAGCATAAATCCCAGTGTTCGCCTCTAGCGCGCGCACACAAAAAGAAGATTGCGGTATCGGGTCAGCCTCAATTTCCCTCAATTTCTATGTACAGTACAAGAAGAATATTACTTAATCAACTTTTATCTGGCCTTGGTGTCTTTTTTTTAGGTTCCAGTGCTGGTGCGGGAAGTGGCGAGTTTCATGTGTATCGACATCTTCGCCGCAGAGAGTACCAGAGACAGGAATTTATGGATGTCATGTCTGAAAAGGTTAATTATGTTCATGTATGGCAGAAGATGCATTTATTGTATTCAAATTAAAAATGCAGTTTTGCTGCAAAAATATCTTAACGATCCCAGCCCCATTCTACTTGTGTGGTAACATAAAAGTACTTGAACACACTCTTTCTCCCCCCCCACCCCACCATATAGAGAGAGCACATTTGTAATTTTAAATGTGTTCTTAAAATTATGAAAATTTAAACACAATGCTATAATCTATTCTACATGTAATATGTGACTGCAGCAAAAGTTAGATGACGAATTTGACAGAAAGATGAAGGAGAACAAGATCTTGGCAGATGAACGAACAGCAAAGCGCAGATTAAAACGGTAAGTTATTGTGTGTTTTTTTTTATTTTGCCCATTACATTTTGTTTCCTTTTTTCTTATAGTAAAATACTGTCTAATGCATGTAAAACTATTGTAAAATGTAGTTTTATATCAAGTAACCCTTTGAGTGCTGGCGGGGCCACGAGGCCAGAGTGTAGCCCCCCTATGACACTCATGATCACGTCACCGCTCTGCCATCATTGCAGATCGCGTCTGCGCAAGTCGTGATCTCCCCTAAGAGGACAAGCATTTTTTTTTTTTAAACATAGCTGTTACGATGCTATCCAACTACAGTCCTCATTGGCTGCCAACAGGTCAGCTCTTCAGGATATCCCTGCTTCAGCACAGGGGGCTGTATATGTCAGTTGAAGACTGAGCCACCTGTGCTGAAGCAGGCATATCCGAAAACCTAACCGGTTGACTGCCTTTGAGGACTAGAGTTGGGCACTCCTGTGCTAACATTGGGCACTTAAAGGGTTAATGATGCATGAAGTTTGACAATAATAATTAACCATGCTCAAACGTTTGATAAATGTTTTTCGAGATTGCTGCATCTGTTAAAATTAATTACTTGTGCAGGTGCTTATTGATAATGTGATTATTAACTCTGGTGGCCATATGATCTTTAGGATTTTAGAAAAAAGTATGGGTTGTCGCAAGTCATGTAACCCTATAATTGTGTATATTTGAGGCATCCATGACTTGCGTAGATGCTATTATGTCCCTGGAATAAGCCATCTTGTGAGGCAAAACATGTCATTAAAGTGCTCAGACTTTGTCTGATGTCCCTTGTACGTCATCTACTTTAAGCATTATGCTGCAATACGTTGTCGTCAGTTTAAACGGAGTGGTTATTATGTGGGTTTTGAGTCCCGGGCCATTGACGAAGGTAAACTATTTTAGAGTTCCCGGTAAGCTGCAACATCTATACGGGAATCCATCCACCATTGTGATGAAGTTGTTTGCTGTCGTCAGAAAAAAAATCTTTCAGAGAGCGATGGCGAACGGCTGACTTATTATTGTGGAGAAGTAGAGTACCGCTGACCTCTTCATGTACGTGGGTTACGCAGAAGGGACGCTGTTTACTGCATGATTAACTATCCGATTATAGTCCACTGCTCATCTTTGGGAGATTCTCCCTTATTTTTTGCCTTTACATCTAGTCTTCATTCTGAGTTCCTGGACTTGTGTCCATATTTTTCACATTCAGCGACCGTTTACAAGGGACGGATGTTATTTTCATGTTGTGACTATGACTGTGGGGGTTATTGTGGGTTTATTTGTCTCTTGCTTTCGTATTATTGAGATATAGATAACTATATGCCTGCCAGACCTCGTGTGTGTGTGTGTGTGTGTGTGTGTGTGTGTGTGTTTTCTCATCCTGGGATTTATTTCTGTTTTGTAGGCAAAAATTAAAAGAAAAGAAAAAAAACACGGCTAAAAAATCTAAACCAGGCGGAAAAGGTTTGTAGTTTGAGTTCTTGGAAAACACAAACAGTTCACACTAGTTAATGACTCAGAATGGTGGTACCTGCCCCAATCAAATGACCAGGAATGCTGCTGTTAAGCAGTCATTTGATCTATTGCCAAAATAATGTAATTGCACTTTAACCCTTTTACTACCATTCTGACTAAGCCAATGATAGAGCCAGCTGTGCTGAAGCAGGGATATCCTTAACCTGACCTGTTAGTTGCCCTTGAGGACTGGAGTTGGCCCTTCCTGTATTAGTGTATAAACATAATTTCAATGACGATAAATACATACAGAAGGATCACTTTTTATTTTTCCCTTTAGTGGAAAGGTAATGGGAGCCTGTAGAGGGTATGCTACTACACAATGCTCCCATTTCCCTTCATTCTTCACTTGTATGTACGAGAACAGAGATTTTAGAACAATAAATACAATGTAAGTATAAGCGAGTTTTAAAGAGATTTGCGGTCTCACCTTTGATGCTAGTGTGGCCTCCGCCTAGCACGACAACTTTTCCACCCTTGACTTTGGGAACAATATGCCATCATACTTCAGTTACACAAAATAAAGCGCTAAAACAGTGTTTTCAATGTTTCATTGACTTAGGAGGGTGATTGTGTACGCTGGTTAAAATTTGTGATGTCGGACGTATATTCTTACCACACATCATAAATATTGTGTTAACTGCTCCATGTGTAATGGTTGCGAATAATTTTCTATTATGTACAGTTCCTGAGTTGGCAACAATATAACCTATTAAAACACGTTCTAGTTTAAAGCAGCACCACAAGCTGCATTGCATTTTAAACCCACTGCTTCCAGAGATACTTGCCTCAGTGGTGCGGTATCTCGGCAGACAGAGAAACTGTGTGCCTAACATAATGGCAGCGTCACACAGGCCAATTAGAAGCCATTGCGCCTTCCTATTGGCCAGCGTGACCGGCACATTTTAAACTTCACAAGGGTACCACCAGCACCTACGGAGGTAAGTATCTCGGGAAGCGGGGTCCCCGGGGCTGAAATGAACACAGTACAGCTCCGGAGACCCCCTTCCCTCCCACTACAAACCTGTAAATAAATTTTTTTTTAAAAAAAGAATATTAAAATGCAGTGCAGTACGTTCTGCAGCTTTAACACTGCAGTTGATTCTTTGGTTTTATTATTCACACTGTGGTAGTCATAGAACATACACATGCTGTGAAAAAAGTCGCTGAACATGTTTCTAACACACATACTGTCTCCTCCTGAATTACAAGGCTACTTTTAAGAGTATCATATTCTAAACAAAAGAGAACATTCATAGTGTCTCATGTCTTCGTTTGTTAGACTGATGGAGGTCTCGCCCACATGTCCTTATCCCTGATCAGTCACTTCCTCTCACATAAGATAGTTGGCCCCTCTGTCAATGTTGTTAATTGAAAGCCAAGGCCAGTTGTGCTCCCTTCACTTGTAAAGAAACACATTTATAGTGCTTTTATTCTATTTATTGACATAGGCTTGTGGTTCGGGACACAGGAGGATGTTTGGTTGAGCATATCCATGTTGTGATGGAATTATGTTGACGTTGCAACACAGTAGTGCCTACTGCCTCGAACCTGCTCACCCATAAAGATATAGGGCTCTATTTTATATAGAAAGCAGTGGTATGCCTCATAGAAGACACTATACAGCCCATTTGCTGGGGTTTTTGGCACAGCATTGCTATGTAAATGCAGGACATTCAGAGAATGCTTGAACTTGGCCTCTTAAGATTGAAATGTGATTGGATTTTTTTTTTCTTCTAAATTTAGAAACGCATACGGATTCTGAAAACTCTTCAGCCCCGGAGTCAAGTGATAATGACAAATCTGATCCTGAAGAGGGAGATAATGCTGAGAAGCCCAGCGGAGGGCGATGATGTGCATTTGAGGGATTTATCGCAACACAAGTTTTTTCCATGAAAAAAAGCAGCTATTTAATAGTTATTCCTACAGTTTATGGCGTGGAGGAGCGTGCCCATTGACCGCCAGCATTGTACGGGCGATGCAATGGCATAATAACTTAGTATAATAAAAATAATGGGACTTTTACAGTGGCTAAGGTGTTAAGGAAATAATTATCAACCTTACTACAATATTGGCTTACTGGCTGCATAGATCATGTCTCTTTACCCCATGACTGTAAGAAAGAATAAATGTGCCATGCTAACAAGCAGGTAGGATGCTTATGAAAGGCATCCAAGCGCTATTGGAGTTGCCCATGGTAGTAACCCTCAGACATTTTACTGTTATAGGGTTTGCAGCACAGATGAATACAGAAAGTCCCTGCTTAGTAGACCAGCGGTTAATACAATGTCCGTCTTCTGCAATTGATTAAAGAACTGGGTTATGCTCCCACATCATATTAAAAAAAAAAAAAGAGCCCACCAAACCCTCATTTTTATTTTTCCAGCTGACCAAGATTGTGGTGGTGAGTAAATATTTGGGGCATTTTGATTTGCAGTGTCCTTTGTGGGATTCAGGAAATAAAAATACCACTTGTGGGTAATTTGCATGTCTCAGGTCTGCCACCCTGTCCTCCCCTGTTGTCTCTTTGCATACAATGCTTCCACTGTTGCCAGGGATTCTGATGAGACCCAAAAGGTTGAACAGCTGTGAGTAGGTTCACTGACTATGCATGTCTTTTACCCAGGCTGTGCTGAAAGGCTGTGTAATACGGCAGGCATTCGCTTATAGGGGTCCATGTTTAAATGGATAAGTAAAGAGTAACTCACTGGGAGTGCTCAGCTGCATGTCATTACCCAGAATTCCTGGCTGTAGTGGAAGCAGTGTCTTCTAAGCGATAATGGGGGGGAAAGACAGGGTTGAATACCTGTCTGACATATGGAAACGCACCACAAGTGGTATTTTGATGTACTGTACGGTGGAAGATTTTTGTCACTTTTTTACTCCCCATAACTTCTGTGTTGTATGGTTCAAATTTAATATGATTTTACTCGCACTGTTACCCCAGTTTTCTTGTCTGTGGCCAACTTTAAAATGAATCCCTAAATACATATGAAAACTGGAGGGCCTGTATACAATTAAGTTTAAAATATGATAATTGACATTCATTTGTTTTCTGGAGAAAACCATCTTTGATGTATAAAATTTCTGACACTGAAAGTAAGGGTGCAGTGTGTTATTTATTAATAATTCCTATGGGCTCTGCTTCTATAACAGAGCTGGTCTTTCTTGCTGTTGTAAAACGCTTGAAGAGGAGCCTGGATGAAGAAAGCTGTGTTGGTTTAAAGAAGAATTATTAAAGACACCACAAATCCATGGTAGTTTCTTCCTATTGGGATAAAGTAATTATATCTCAATCTCTTGTTTTTCATGCCATTTTGTACGGTTTTCTATAGCGTATCTAAACTTATTTTTTTATTTTTGAGGCTACCAGTTGTATTTCTTAGACATCCTATGCTGCATTAATACCTATTTGGAAAAGGGTGGATAGAAAAATCTGTTTGATATTCAAGTATAAAATATCAGATTCAGTCATTTTGGGAAAAGCATGTAGATGGATTCAGAATTATTTATTTTTTTAAATTGCAGCCTATTATAATAGACTGGCATTCTGGTAAATATTTGTATGAGCAATTACATAAGTAATTTGACTTCTTTACAGGTGTAAGTATGATTTTTAAATTGTATATAAAAGCTCAATTGAACTGCTGAATATGGTCCTTTTCTTGTTATCTGAAAACTTTGAATGCAGAAAACCTAAGCAGTAGGTATGGATTATTATAAGGGAGCATGTAGTGATATGTGAGAATTTGGAATTCTCACTTGTTCTTTCTTTGAAGGCAGGGGGAACAGACATGTACATACTGTATACTGTTGATGGAAGCAGAGAATGGCAATAGGGATGTGTGAATCTGTCCAGACCACTTTGATTACTATTTAAACTTTTCAGTGTCTGCTTAATTTCGTATGTTATCTACCCCTTTTATTAGTCATTTAATTAAATAGGCAAACTTACTGTGGGATATTTAAAACCACAGGTTGTAAGTGCTATACCTTATGCATATACTTGTATGTTTATTATATAATCACACTAAGTAGAAAGACTGGTAGAGTCTCAGTGTCCCCTTTAACGGGAAACTTCCTTCTATGGATCCGTAATATGTAGAGCATACAAACAGTAATTGCATAAAGTGACCTAATGAACATATCGAAAAGCTAGCTGTGCCTGGCGTAACATACACCAATCTGGGAGATATGCCTTCTTAAACATTCAAGTAGAGGATCCAAGGCACTTCGGATTTGCAAAAAAAATAAATATTCTCTTAGTGGCACACACAACGTTTCGAACTTCAATCAGTTCTTTATCAAGTGACTGGCCAGTCACTTGATAAAGAACTGATTGATTGAAGTTCAAAACGTTGTGTGTGCCACTAAGAGAATATTTTATTTTTTTTTGCAAATCCGAAGTGCCCTGGATCATCTACTTACATGTATCCTGAGAATACACCAGACAGGTTGTTTTTTTTTTCCTGAACCACGGAGCACTGGTACTTTAAAAGCAAGTATATTGCCAACATTATAGCATTTAAAGTGTGCAAGACTAAAACCTCTGACCATTCTTAAACATTCACACATTTTATTTTTTACTTTTTTTTTTTGGAGAAATTTTTGATCAGAGACAATTGTCAATTTCTGGGTTCTTATCCGACATTACAGTAAGTCAAAGGGTCTGACTCTTGATAGAACATATAATTGTTCATGACTAAAAACAGGCTTGGGTAGGTAAAGGCATATTTTATCAAATGGTTGGCCTTGTGACTTATTGATGGTCATTAAGAAAGCCAATCATATGGGAAATTTGTTTTTGTGTGAAACTAAATGGTAAATCACTGTCTGTCTCTGGGTGTGTGACAGGCCATTCAGCCTATCATAGAGGGGTTTAGAGATGTGCAGCCTACATTAATTAGCACAATAACACCAGTATCTCCCTCTCCACACCACTGCCATTAAAATTCCTTCCTCCAGTGTTTCCTGGGTGAGTGAGAGGCCGTTCTCTCTAAGGCCGCGCTTATAGTGATGGCGACACAACGTCGCCCGAAAACAAATACATTGCCGCGTACGCTTATATTGCGCGCGACGGAGTGACGTTGCGGAAACTGGAAGCTGGCAAAATTAGATTTTTCAAGGGCTGTCGCGTCACAAATCAAATTGCCGGAATCCTGCAACCCCGCTGAAACATAACTTTCACCGACGGCGACAGGTGACGTCACCCGCCGTTGCCAACGACGGCACTATAGGCACGGCCTAACGGGGCAGAGACGTGCATCCTCACTAGCTGTCTGGGTGAATGACAGACTGTTGAGCCTATCACAGAGGGATGTGCAGACATCTTTAGAGAAATATATATTTATTACATTTTTATAGCGCTCTTATCTAAAGACCTATGCCAAACTAGGGGTACTCTACAGGAACAAATCCTCCCTAAGTCTCCTGGTCAGAAAGCGTATCGCATAGCAGATGCTAATGCCAATTATTGACTATGGAGACATAGTATATGGCTCGGCACCTCAAACCCACCTTAGCAAACTTGACACCCTCTACAACTCAATTTGTCGTTTTGTTCTCCAATGCAACTATAACACACATCACTGCGAAATGCTCAAAGAACTAGATTGGTCATCACTCGAGTCTAGGCGCAAAGTTCACCTTTCCTGTCTTGCCTTCAAATTCTTTATGGGCAAACTACCCAGCTACCTGAACAAGCTCCTCACCCCTACCACATGCAGCACCTATCACCTGAGATCAGACTCCAAAAGACTGTTCATGGTCCCAAGGCTCAACAAAGTATCCGGCCGCTCCTCCTTCTCTTACCGTGCACCCCAAAACTGGAACAACCTACCGGAGACTGTCACATCCACCACCAGTTTAAGTTCTTTCAAATCTAAGGCTGTCTCACATTTTAATGTGGGCTGTAATTGTTTCATACGCCCATAATACAAATTATCTTTAACTGTGCATGCAATGTCTTGTATATAATGTATACCCTGCTCATTATGTAACTGTATTTGTAAACATGTATTATTTGTCTTAACTCTGTGCCCAGGACATACTTGAAAACGAGAGGTAACTCTCAATGTATTACTTCCTGGTAAAATATTTTATAAATAAATAAGGCGCAAATACAAAGACAGAACAGTACACCATAAGCAACTTGAATAAGAACAAAACTGAATAGATGCAGATGAATAGCAAGGAGCCCTAAGAAAGAATTAACGGAAGTTAAAGAGAAGGAAAGAGATGAGTTTTAAGCTTCTGACGGAATATGGAAAGGGAAGGAGAAAGACTGATCAAGGAGCAAGAAGAAAAGAACAGAAACGAGAGGAAGCACATGGGGGATGGGGAGAAGCTGAGATGAGCGGCGAGTACGAGGGAGTATAGAGAGGAAGTGATAAATGAGACCGTGGATAGATTTGAAGGTAATACAAAGAAATGTAAGCAGAATACGCTGTGAGGGGAAGCCAGTGAAGTTGATGGAGTAAGGAAGAATAGGCAAAGTGGGGAAGCTTAAAGAAAAAGTGAGCAGCAGAATTCAATAGTGTTTGGAGAGGAAGTAGGCTAGGTATAGTAAGTATAGATACTTACTTAGCTGACACATTTGAACAGACAATGTTCCGGGCAGCAGCCCTTTGTTAAGACATTGTATTTTTTTTCTTTACCTCTTCAGGACACACAAACATCAGGAGAATCCCTTTTCATTAAAAGGGCTTATGTATGGATGGGGAGTTTTTCATTTGACCTTTCCTTACTGAATTGGCTTGCTCTTCTGTATTTTATACAGGGCTGATCTTTATCTATCTAAACTCTAGTTATTTGAGCGTACTGCGTGAAAGCATGCCGCAACCTTTAGGAAGCTGGAAGTCGAGAGCATGGTCATGAAGAACCGCTCTGGTGACTGAAAAGGAAGATTCTCAGATGAAGCAGTGAATACAAAATTCCCCTAAAAAACGAGCAAAATTGGTAAGATGTTCACTGTAAAGTTTAAAATGAATAAAATCCATTTAAAAAGATATACAGCTTAACCCCGTTATAGCGCGACCCGTTATAACGCGAATCCACTTATAACGCGGTTTTCACGTGGCTCCCGTTTAAAAAAAATTTTTACATTTTTTTTACTCACTGCACACTCCCAGCACTCACTGCACACACTCCCAGCACTCACTGCACACTCCCAGCACACACTGCACACACTCCCAGCACTCACTGCACACACTCCCAGCACTCACTGCACACTGCACACACTCCCAGCACTCACTGCACACTGCACACACTCCCAGCACTCACTGCACACAATGCACACACTCACTGCACACTGCACACACTCCCAGTCCTCACTGCACACACTCCACACAGCACACTCTCACAGCTCTCAGCACTCACAGCACACTACACTGCACAGCACGCCACACTCACACCTCCCACTCCCTACCTTTGGTATCGGCTGCTGAGATCGGAGCGGAGCTGGCATCAGGAGGGGGGGGTGTCGGGAGGAGTGGTGTGTATGCCGGTAGGGGGGGGGTGAGTGAGGAGCAGGCTGGGACTCGGAGGGCCGCGTGGGCTAGGCCCAAAACTGATTATGCCGTGGAGGGCTGGTAGGTGTGAGGGCCTCGGGGGGGAGGAAGTGGATGCCGGTGGAGGGGGATGGATGCCGGTGGTGGGAGGTAAGGAACAGGTTGTGGCTGGACTCGGAGGGGCGCTGCTGGGGGACGTGTAGGGCTTCCGGCCACCTCTTCCTTCCTTCCCTCCTTACTCCCTCCCGATCGGGCGCGCGGCGGCCATTTAAAAAAAAAAATTAGCGCGACCCCGGTTCTAGCGTGGTCGGATCGTGTGGCCCCCGAGGACCGCGCAATAACGGGGTTGAGCTGTACTTAGATATTTTATATAGCACCGCTATATTTACATTTAGCCTGTCCCGTTTCCTTTATGCGGAAGAGGCCAACAAGTGGTGAAAGAAGTGACCTGTGCAGTTTCACAAACTTGGTATATTCTATTACTTATTAAAAAATATAATAATAAAAAAGTGTGTGTCAAAACTACACATCTTGCACCACATCACAAAACTACTGTCTGACATTGCAGATCAGATTTGAGAGCCCATTTTTTTTGTTAAACTTGTATTTTTACAACAGTAAAATGGGAAAGGATACAAAAAAAAGGGGGGGTGGGTTTTGTAGAGGGAGAGGGGGATTGGCCCAGTATTAAAGGGGTTGCACCCCATATGGCCACCCCCTGACCTCACCATGGAGGCAAGGGGTTAACTAGACTGCGGTCCAGGAATGTGGTTTTCACCTTGCTATGACATTAAAATGTATGTTCCCCTGTTGTACTGTATTTCCACCATGTAAGTGTCTGTACCACACACACACTGGGATCCATCCGGGAGGACAAGGGTTAATAGTTAAATAGTGATTATAGCCCTTTGTTTAATGGTCCCGCCTTTTCAGGCACCATTTTGCAGAGTCCCATAGGCCACCATTGAAGCTCCATTCATTTCAATGGGGAATGAGTGAAAAACTGAGATTTATTTTACAGCGGAGAATTTTGTAATAAACTAAGAAACGGTTTATGTGGTATTTGCATATCTCCGGTTCTGATGGTCACAGCGGGCAGAAACTTGGACCCTATAGTGTCCCACTTCCGGCAGTAAGGCCTGGGTAGTTTGGACCCGCTGGACCTAACAGAACCGGTTATTTTAATATGTTTGTGTATTAACCATCATACTGTATTTTCAAAGCGGGGACAAATGCCCGCAAAGATTCCTGCCTACTAAGGAATGCAAATGGTCAGGAGAACGACCAAATGTTTAGGACGCAGACCCCTGATCAAAGACTCAGCCACTCTAACTGTTTACATGAGGACGGAGAAGCATGAAGCTGAAATGGTTTGTGGGTGTTATAACTCACACTTACAAACAAAGAGTATCCTGCCAGATATCCCATTTGGTAGACTGGCCGGCGCCCCTGATTTAGATGTGGGGCTACAGAAATGAGACCCTCAGGGTCCCAGGACGGATGTGTCAACTAGCTGGGGGGCATGGGTTAAACTGTGTTCCCACGTTAGCAACTGGATGCAGATAATTGTTCACCAATAGTCTGCACTCAATAGTAAGAATAGGGTTGCAAAGATATATAAACTGATGGCAACCCTACAGTCTTTGTCTTCTGATTACATCTTGATTGACACCTGATTGCTGGAGAATTGCTATCTGATACTTCTTCATTCCAACCCCTAAGTAAGTGTTACCTTCTTGTCTGTTAATTGTACTATATTGCTGTGTTCACCTATCTAAGGAATAAATATACTTTATTATATCTAAGCCTCGTTCAGTTCAACCCAGTTATTTGGTGTATATTATATCTTGTCATAAGTTGTTTGAGAGCCCATCTTGACTCAAAGCTTCCAACGTTAAAGCGGCAATTCAAGCGCCTTTTTTTTTACACAGGTTTGAAGCAGGGTGTCTTCGAAGCTGAACCCTGTTAATTTCAGCTCTGGTGATCCCTGCTTCCACAGATACCACCGTAACGTGGTGTGGGCAGCTGCTCCACTCGGCTATCAGGGTTCACATTATGGCAGCGTTTCAAAGCTTGTGAGCCAATAGGAAGCCATGACATCATAAAGTTCAGCTTCCTAAAGGCTCGCGGGTGCTGTAAACCCCAGCTAGCTTAGCTGGAGAGGCTGCATGCACCCCCTACAGGAGGTGTCTCCCCAGATGTATGGGGGTCCCAGAGCTGAAATTAATTCGGTTCAGCTTCGGGGACCCACTGCTCCAAACCTCTGTACAAAAACAAAGCAAAAAAAACACCTGGGTTGGACCTTCAAAGCATCAGTCCTTTCCGAAAGGCAATTCAAGCAGCACTTACATTTGTATTTATTTGTTTTAAATATACTACAAAACTGATTTATTCAAGTAAAAAAAAACAGTGGTCCCTTCATTTGACCCTAGAGGGGCAGTGGGAATGCAGATGTCCGGCAGAATGTTATGGGAACACTCCCTGATGGCAAGGAGTTCCAATGTCATCGTGGGAATCCAATTATCAGTCATAGGTGGTGGAGGGGTAGGGAAGGAAAACAGGTAACCAACAGAGGCGGAAATATGGCTTTCAAATAGGTGGAACACTGTTTATTATGATGCAGCCTATACCCAAAGCATATCACTAATTACTTAAGTGTAGTTAAGTTGTTTTTTTATTCAGGGTCATTGTGGGCCATATTTACTATGCAGTTTTCTGCCATAAAACACGTTCCAAAGCAGGAACAAACTTAAACCTGTCCCGCTAACGCCAAAAATGTTTATTAAAAATAAATACAATGTATAAAATAAATGAGAAATTAGTTACAATGTCTGAAATAGTTACTAAACTTTATTTGATTCAAATAATCCTCCTTACTCTCTTTGGGGCACATTAATTGTGGTAATTCAGTTCCTGATATGTCTTAACCCTAAAAGTTTTTTTTTTTTTTTTTTTTTAAACTACCACAAAAATGTATTCACCACAGCAATGGCACTCAATAATAAAGATGTTTTGTCCAGGATTAGCTAAGCAGCAATGCAGGGTATCAATCCTGACCTGGCTGTAATTGCCACTAGTCAATAATAACTGTAAGCCTGATAGGGATGTGATGAACCTCATGGTGAGTTAATGCAGGGGTGCTCAATTTCACTCAACCCCCCCCCCCCCCAAACCAGTTTTCAGGATATCCCTGCTTCAGCACAGGTGGTGCAATCAGATGCTCAGTCAAAGATTAAGCCACGTGTGCTGAAGCTGGGCTATTACAACTCCATTTAGTATTAAGCTGCCTGAAACAAATCAGAAAGGACTTTATAGTTAAAAGGTGTCAGATATTACAAACGCAATCTAAACAAAACAGGTCCATTCTTAACGGAATCATTAAACAGCAAAAGGATCTAACTTTAGAATAAACAAGATGTCATTGGATTAAAAACTACTGATTTAGAGGGAAGTTTGTTCATGAATCTCTTTGCTGAACCCTATAGCAGTCAAGGGGCTAACAATTCAGTTCTTATGGTTTGGAACTAGTCTGCTTTCACCCTCTGCTTATTTTGTGCGAGTTAGCAGAGGTGCACATCACAGCAATTTTTACATGATCTGCAGAATATAAGTCATAAAGAGTCACACGTGGATGGATTGATCAGGCATTGAGGCCGTTTATACCACTATACAAAAAAAAAACATGTTTTAAGCACGTAGTTTCACACCATTTACCCCTTTATATTGATTTACCCTGGAAGCCCAGAGCTATTTGCAGCAACATTTGTCCAAGCTTCTCTTCCTTCCCACCCGGACTAAACTCTGCAGACAATTCTCTGAAAGTAATACAAACCCTGCGGTGCTCAATGTGTTCACGGTGAATAGCATGTTTCCACATGTAACGGGCATCTCCAGATAAAATAACCAAGGACCTAGGTGGTAAACATATGGCTACTTCCACTTCTCTGTACGGAACCAGTTTAGTCCGGGATTTATCATCCATTGTATAGTCTTTGGTGTATTGTGCATTTTTCACACTGTAGTCGTGATTAAGGTGGGAGTTAATTACACCATTTGAGTCAATTCTTTGATCTAAAATTGATTTCAACTGGACACTGTTTACAGACTCATTTGTCATAGTGAGCACAGTTTTTGAAAGAAGGTTTAAACTAACCAGATGTTCTCCCCAAAGCCAAGAGTCATCAAAGTGTGGGTCAATAGCGGAGCCTCTGTCTGAACTGTAATCCAGGTTACACTGCTCAACGGGCATAAATCCTTCAAGAATTGCATGCAACTTCATCTTATGCCAAAGGACTCGGCTAAATTTGGGAAGACCAGTGAAGTTGCCAACTGTCAGCTTCTGTTTCTTAAAATTCACCTTTGGACCATAATCCTGCAAAAAAAACAAACCCAGATAGGATTAACAATACACCTCAATATATTACAATTCAGAAAAAAATATGCATTATAATTTTGTATATGTTCTGTAAAATGACTATTCCAATTTAAAAAAAAAGTTTAGATATTTTTACAAATAGAAAAGCAGCAGTACTCCAATACACGTGGGGAAAAAATGGTATTTGTTGAACAACCACGTGAGTCCTGCGTGTTTTGGTCCCAGCCGGGACCGTTGTCAGGGCTTGAGAAGACAAACATAGTACCCACTAAGACTAAGTGATACCCTCCCCGCAATCTCGAAAATGCCACAGCTGAGTCCTTGATGTTGTCACGTCGTTATGCTCATGTGGACGTCATGATGTCAATGTATAGAAATTGTTTTTTCTTTATTTTCATTGTGTTTATGCAAGATATTTTCCCCTCCATCTCCTCCTCTTAGTATAATGCTTTTCAGATTTGTTCAATAGAGATCTGGGTGTTCCTTTGTTCCCCCCCCCCCCCCGCTTTTGATCTGGACTTTAAATCCCACTACGATGCGGAGGAGACGAGTGAACTCAACTTCATCCAATCATGATGTGGAAGTTCACGTCATGACGCCGACACGACTACTCTGCGATGACGTCCAAGACTCAACTGTGATGTTTTCGAAATTGCATGGCAGAGGGAGGGTACTTAATGGATTACTTATCAGTGTAAGTGACTCCTCAAGTCCCGTCTGGGACTGCAAACGCGTAGGATTCACATGGTTGTTCAATAAATAAACTCCCCATCCCCATCTATTGGAGTGCCCGCTGCTTTTCTATTTTTGTATACTATCTACTTGAGATCTACTGCAGGATTATAGCTCTGTCAGCATTTGGTGCACCACATTTCATGTTCCGGAACAGTGAGTAATAAAGGGAGTACATGCTCTACAAAAACTCTCAGTATATACAGTATATTTTTATCCATGGGACGACCAGAAATTTCCATGGTAAATCCTCTTTCAGATGTTTATAATGTCGCTCTATCAAATTAAACTTGCTCTATCAAATTAGCTTTGGCTTGGGACAAACTTTTTGCAATTTTTATTTTTACAAATTGCATTCAGTGATTAATAATCAAGAACATAGAATTGCCTCAAACTAAGATTTTTTTATTATTATTATTTATATCCAGTTCATGCAAAATTAATTGTTGTGCTGGTTCTGGCAAACTCCAAACACATACATTTTTTGTGGCGATACAGATTCTTGGATGAGCATGCACCCTCTTCATTTTAAATGCCTGGAAATATAAAAAAAAATGTATGCAAAGTGTATCCCTGAGGTTGTATGACCATTCCATATCCATTGTATAAAATGATGTATAGAAATAATGAAGTGTATGTAAAGTGTTTTCAGGCACTAGCATCCCCGAGTATTTATGTGAATCCCACCTGTTTCCTTCTACCAGACTGTGAAGGCCTCCATATTTCTTCATCCATGAGATGCACCATCTCTCTTTCCTCATCTTCTGTTACAAAATCTTGTATCAAACACACACCGGGAAATGGAAATGCCCAGCCAGACATATCTGTGTTTTTTATTCCCATTGCTAGCCCTTCTGTTGGACTGTAAATAAAAGATTTTGTCTGCAAAATAAAAATGTGCATTTTTATATGTAAACATGTGACTATAAAAATCTACATTGTTACCTAAACTGGCAATCGTATGGTGCTCTTGTTATAAATCTGTAAAAATTCTGATTCTGTGCCTAACTAAATGACCGCCTTCTAAGGCTGTGCTTTTAGTGACAGCGACGCGACGGCAAAACAAATGCATTGCCACCGTCGCGTGCGCGTATAGTAAGCGTGACGCTACGGATTGATAGCGATCGCTGGAAGTCATCTCTATTTGATTTTCCAGCGATCGTCGCGTCGCCGGCACTATAAGCGTAGCCAACTTTGTGCTGCAGTCTGTGAAATGCTGCAGCTGATATGTAACATTATATTACTACATGTACCATATTATTGTTAAAGCTTTCAAAGCAAGAGTCTGCTGTTTAGAACATAGCAATATATTGGTTTGTGATACTTTGTTGCCAAAGGACAGCTCAAAAAGGTCAGAGCCTGTTTTAAAAGAGGATATGACTTTCTAAATGGTTGCTGTAGCAACCAAAGGATGATCAGTACATTACAAGAATATCATTAAAAATGGCAATAGAAGTACATATATATATATATATATATATATATATATATATATATATATAAATAAATAAAAAAAGCACAGTATTATCGAATCCCACAGTAAAAAAAATACATAGGATTTTTCATGTTTTGCTACTTCAAACACTATTTTAAATGAGGGACCGGTAACATTTTACCATATCTACCCCTCACACTTATTTGTGCAGTAGACCATACACAGTAACATATTGTGTTCTTAAGGTAAAAATTACACACTTCCTTCATGCCAATACATGCAGTTTTTCCCCCTTTCATTTTTTTAATTTTTTTTATTTAGGATTGAAGCAGGGCATCTCCAGAGCTGAACCCTGTTCATTTCAGCTCTGGGATCCCCTGCTTCCAGAGATACGTCCACAGTGGGTGTCAGTAGCTGCTCCATGGTTCACATTCTTGCTGATTTTCAAAATTTCAAAGCTCCCGGGCCAATAGGAAGCCATTGCGTGACCCAGTGGGCCTTGCTATTGGCTCATGTGACGAGGGAGCTGAAATAGCAAAACACTGCGGAGAGATACCGGCACCCCCTTCGAAAGGTAAGGATTTCTGGAAGCAGGAAGTTCCCGGAGCAGAAATTAACAGGGTTCAGCTCTTGACACCCACCCGTATAATTTGTTTTGAACAAAAACAGCCTGGATTGCTCCTTTTAAGTATTCACAAACTTTGACAGGAATCAATTAGGTGATCTCTGCTTACATTTTATAGCATGTTACAAAAGTTGTCACCCTAGCAAGGAGCAATGTGAAACAACGTGTGCAGCTTTTTTGTTGCCATTATAGCAATTCCTGTTTCAGCTTTTAACCTTGTATGACACTTGTGTGTAAAGCTTTTTACCTTTATAACAAATCTACAATACATTGATTGTTCTTCTGTTGGGTTACATTAATGGATACAACAGAATGTGTATATATGTAGTTATGTCATTCATATATATATATATATATATATATATCTCTATATATCTCTATATATATATATCTCTATATATAACGGAAATAGTCATGTTAGTCCAGTTGCGATAGTGCAGAATAAATGAGTACTTCAGTATTAGGCGATACCTTTTTTTATTTGGACTAACAATTTATATCATAGGACAAGCTGTCGAGGGTGTTCCTCTCTTCCTCAGTGTGTGTGTGTGTGTGTGTATGTGTAACTATTGGATCTAAAAATATGCTTTAAGCATGATCATGCTGACACTGACAAAACCAAACTATGGGAAGAGAGCTTCCTGAAATGAATTGAACATCTTTGGGGACCAACATTAAAGTTTTGGGGCACTTTTACACGTGTTACAACTATGTAATGACATACATTATCACAAACAAAACAAGTGAAAGAAATGTTAATTGTATAGTAATAATAATTAATTTAATGATGTCATACATATGCCAATTTTAGTGCCACACCCCAACAATATAGCAAGGTGTACAAGTATGTATCAGGGCTGCAGGAGTAGCACAGTGGTAATGTCACTGCTTTGGAGTGGGTGAACCTGGTTTCAATACGTGTAGAGGGGGAAGAGTTTCGTAGATGCTATGTAACTAGTGAGCCGGGTAAGTAATGTAATTGTGAGAAAGTCACTGCTGGCTAAATAAGACCTGTAAGGCCTGGGACATAGTAGGGTGAGCAGCGCGAGGGGAAACATTATCCCTATCAGTGCGGCTTTAGAGGACGCTTCCGCAGGCGTGCGGAAATGCAGGAGACAGGCAAATTTGAAATTTGCCGCTCATGCAAGCGCAGGGCCGGTCACGTGACTGCCAGAAGCCAATGGCAGTCCGTGACGTGGCGCCCTAGCCCCGCCTCCCACCCTGCACACAAGCGCGCTCGCTGACGCTCATGCAGGGGCAAGAAAAATCTCCTGCGTGAGCAGGTGAGCGTCAGCGCTGATCAACCTACTATGTCCCAGGCCTAATATAGAGCGCGCTGTTGCACTACCGTGCACGCGCGTCAATTACAATGGACTGTGGGAGGCTGACGTAGATACAGTCGAGACGCACGCGCTGCAGATCAGAGCAAATACAAGAAAAGTTGTATTTTTGTGCGGCTGCCGCGCCACATGACACTGGCAGCTAATCACAGCACGGCTATCGCTGTGACATCTATAGCCACGCACACCACCGCTTACAACATATAAACGAAACGCGCGCCACGTGCATGAACACCACCGTGCGGGCACCAGCGCCCTCTATATTGCAGGCATAAGAGGTGATAGAGCCGGCTGCCAGTTAAATAGACACTTGTATAGGGTTTTGTGGCAGCTCTCTCCATGACTTTGGGCAAGCCACTACCTCCCTCATGCACCAAAACTAGATTTCAGACTGTACAGGGCAGGGGTTTATCCAGCCGCAAGATGATATGCACATACTGTCACTGCTACATAGGAAACGGAAGGGCTGGAGCCACGGAAACAGGACATGTTTTACACAGTTAACGTGTTCTGCATGCACACAGTGTGCGAGGCCTTGCGTTGCGTGCAGTGGGGACTAACAGATCTGTTTCTAGGTTACACGCCCCAGGGTTATTAGACACGGATACACATTACAAACCCGGCTATCTGGGGCCTCTCAATCATTATATACCTTGCTAGACACCCCGGGCGGACCCGCTCTCCCTCCCCCGCCTGGCGGCTCGCACAGCAAACACCGCCGAATCCCCTGACAGCCGCAGCGGGCCCGGCTCGGGCCTTCCCCGAGTGCCGCGGCCATGGCGACCCGAGAGAGCTACGGGAGGAAGCAGCGTGGGGCTCACTTCCGGTGGAGCAGTGCAGGCGAAGCGGTCCTCCTCCGGAAGTGACGGCATCCCGGCGGGAGATAGGACCTGGATGTTGTTGTGCAGCGAGAGACATGCAGTGATCACACAGTGCGTGCTGCAGCAGTCCCGCAGGAGTAAGACCCGCAGGCGCACGGAGGAGACACCCTTATAGCCCTGCCCTTCTCTGGAGGACCCGGTGCAGGAGTGTATGTAAGTAATATGAGGTGTGCCTGATGGAAGAGAGGCGTGCATACCGTATCCACACTGCCATGTGCTCAATAGAGACATTCTTGGGGGTGCTGAACATACAAAATCAGTAACATGCATATGTCGCTATAATGTATAAGTCCATACGAGAGGGGGACAGCCGCACTTCCAGGCCCCGTGTTGTTATAATTATTATCATAATTTATTTGTAAAGCGCCAACCGCAGCGCGGTACAACAGGGTTACAGAGTTATGTACAGAATGACATACCACGTAAGGGCAAACAGATGCAGACGGTAATGAGGGATCATGCTCATGAGATCTTGCCGTCTAGAGGGGGTAAGGGGCAATGTTGAAACAAAAGGTAACGCTGCTGCTCATTGGAGGATGGAGTGTTTCTCGGGAAGCAGTATGGTCCTGGATATATCCTATGCTGTCTATACATGTCCCTCTGCACAGAGTTAGGGCCGTTCTATAGTGTGTGTAGCCGTGCGCGCATGCCTGTTTGAAATAAATAAAATAAAAAATACGTTAATAATTATTATTTGTACATACACACATATACCTACATTTCAGCGGTGGTAGTGGCGCAAATTCATTATTTTCCTCATCTTCCCCCCTGTCGACTGGTTCCACGCACACTGCAGTGCGCGCTGTCCTATTATAGAAAGGCTGACTAACCCCAGCCAACTATAAATGCCAAGCGCACGCACTATAGAACGGGTGCATAAGAAACAAAAAAAATCTCATCTTGACAAAGGGCCGAGGTTGGACCGAAACGTCGATCCTGTTCTAATAAACACTTTATTCTCTTATTAAGGCTGCTGGAGTGCCTGGATATTTTCTTGTTTCCTAGCTATCTACATATCCCTCTGACAGCACGGACGGATTTGTATGTATGTATGTATGTTGTATTTATCCCATCACTAGCAGCGGTTTCAGAGCAGGAGTGCAGAAACCATTTTTTGGATGGGGGTTGTAAAAATGTATAAACCGAGGGGAGAGAGTTGGGGCTTTGCAGGACAACTACTTCCAGCCCCATGGGTCCGAGCAATGCGTTGTCGATTTCTAATGGCAGCGGACTGACTTTAGTGACCAGATTATATGGGGAACCTCCCATCTGTATGTTTGTTTATTTTTGTCATACCTCATAGCTTCAAAGATACTTAATAGTACATGTTCATAGCTGTACTGTTGATTATTGTGAAAATTAATGTCCACCAGGACATACTTGAAAACGAGAGGTAATCTCAATGTATTACTTCCTGGTAAAATATTTTATAAATAAATAAATTTCAATTCCTGAGATGGCAGTACATTTATGTCAACATACAAATTCAGCAACATCTTTTTATTAAGTCTGCCTTTAAAATTGTCCTACCTTATCTCGTGTTAATATTATTAGGAAGTTAAAAAAAAAGGAACAAACATTTTATGACTGATATTTTTCTTGCTCCTTTAAACCCATGTTTTCTTCTATTATTTATAACATAATAAATAGAATAATATATCTGTCGTAATCTGCCCAGGTTAGTACCTTGGATGGCATTAAAAAAAAAAAACTTTAGCTCAGTGAGTAAAGACACTGACTGGCACTGAGTTTGAACCTGGTTCAATTCCTGGTGTCGGCTCCTTGTGACCTTGGGCAAGTCACTTTATCTCCCTGTGCCTCACGCATCAAAAACATAGATTGTGAGCTCCACGGGGCAGGGACATGTGCCTGCAAAATGTCTCTAAAGCGCTACGTAAAACTAGCAGCGCTATACAAGAACATGCTATTATTATTTCTACTGTATCTTTGTTCCTACTTATTTTGTGGGCCCCTAGAACTCTAGAGAAACTACTGTCATTGTATCTATATTTTTTTTAGCAATGATTTCACTGCATAATAATTGTGTATGAAAAGATTCTATTCTAGAAATGCAAACAAAAATGTCTGAATATTGTGAATGTTTAGATTTTATGCCTTTTTATCTCCAAAATATTTCGTTACAATTTTGTGTCTCTCTCCTTGCCCTCTTGTGAATATGGGTTAAGGACACTCATGTTTCTTTCTTTTTCTTTTTTTCCTGGTCTGATGAAAGAGATTCTTCTTTTTATTCCAATGTTTCTATAGTAGTTTTAAGTGATGGTTTATATTGCCACAGGTTACTGGGAAAGGAAGGAAAGGCGAGCACTTTCGTATTTTTGAAGTGACAGGCGTCAAAAATGACCAAACTTACGGAAAACCTTCTGTTAAAGAAAGGACTTCCCAAATCCAGTCGATTAAAGGATCTTAAGACGGTGAAGTATGTTTTTATTACTCCCTTTTGTTGTTGTTGTATATACATATGTGTATCTTTATTTACGTAGTGCTTTACAGCAGTAATACATGTGATGTAATGTTCTAAGACAATGGGAATAAGCGCTTCAGACATAAAACAATGGGAAAAGGAGTCCCTGTCCCGAAGAGCTTACAATCTAAGTGGGGAGAACTTACAGAAGCAGGGTGTTCTGGTAAATATACATATTTTTATCGTTTTGATTAGCTTTGTGCTTGTTGAGTCACAACACAGAGTGTATCTGGGTATACCGTGTGCATGTCTGTATTCACTTCAATGGAAATAGTGCGGTTTAAAGCAGCGGTCCAAGCTGCCGGTTTTTATTTATGTATTTTTTCCTTTTAATATGTGCATCAATACAATACAATCCACACAATGATATGTAATTAGCTAAGTTGCTGATCAATCTATTCTCCTGTGATCTATCGGTGACGATTCGGGGATTCACTAATTGACTGCAGAGGAGTATTGACTCAGTGTCTGTGACTTTGTAAATGGTTGCTATAGAAACAAAAAAGGCTTGTTACATTATAATACATTAAACGTCATTCAGAGTTGTTTTTTAAAAAAAATGCTGTACGTATTTTCTCATAATACAGAACTGATTTTTTAAAAAAAAATACATGTAGGATATTGCTTGGTCTGCGGCTTTAATGAAACTGGGCTTAAAACTGAAAGTAATTCTAAGGCTAAGTCCATGGTGTGGGAGACCGCGCGGAGGCGTCCGCACGGGGCGCGATCACTGCCACAGACCGTGCGGGTGGAGGCAGGAGGGGGCACGCGTTGCGCAAGAAATCAGTTGAAACTGATTTCTTGGTGTGACACGCGGGTCATGTGAGCGGTTCACCCAATGAGGGCGAACCAGCTCCGTGACGCCCCTAGGAACGCCCCCATGGCCCGTCGACCATGGCCAGGGAAAGCACCCGCTTTCCCACAGCCTCTGCGCGGGTGAAGGCACCATGGCCCGGGCCTTACACACACCTACAGACTGACCTTTGCTTTTGAGTAGTGCATGTTTCTGAATCCCTCTAAATAAAGAGCAATTCTCCGCAGTATGGGGTTCTTCTGTTTTATTTTATGGGATACACAAAAGGCAGAAGGGGCTCACAACAAAACGTGTATTTGGGGATACATATTTTTTTTTTATGTTCCACGTTTCTACATGGGAGCTTCACAACTTTGTGTTATTTTTAGCAGTGACTGGTTTAAAGCAGCAATCCCCTCTCTGAAGCCTATATGCGTTTAACTCCTATTATGTTAGTATCTTTCCTCCTGAGCATGTCCTGCTCGTAACATTTAAAAAATATATACATATTTTTTTTTTTTTAAATATTCATGAATTTCGTATTCTGTAGGAGCTGCTGTTACCATGTTAGCCTGTAACCCCGCGAACATTTAATATTTCAAACACTTATCTTCTAAACGAGCATTGGCAAAACAGCCTTGGAAATGGCAACAAGAGATCTCTTATTGCTCATTTTCTCCGATTTATGTAACTATCTCTCGAAAGCTATCCAAATATATCTTGAGCCATTGTCAATTTATTTATATTACAAACTATTTCTGATTTGTATATATTTTCTATATATTACCCGTTGGGACCTCAGCGATGTTACATTTTATCGGTTAACAAGAGATCTCTTACAGTACGTAAAAAAAAGATGCTGATCAGTGCGGACCGCTGTTGGTTTCTGGGAGAAGAGGGTTAATCAAACCGAATTTAAGACATTGTGTTTAATGCATAATACAATTATTTTAGGAAAATGAAAATCTAGTATTTGGAAACTTGTACTGAGGAAACACTGCACCACATATATGGGATATGAATTGATATTCTGAATCTATTGAGTAAATCTAGATATAAAAATGCTATTGTTATATTTGAAAGTAAATTATCTGTTAATCTTCTTTTTTTTTTTTTTTTTTTTTTTTTCAGCCTGTCAAAGATGCAACTAAAATCAGAAGATATAGACCCGCAGCTGTTTTGTCAAATGGTAAAACTCGAAGAACTGGATATCTCCCACAACTTTCTCTCTGAGCTCCCGAGCAATCTACATCTCCATAACCTGCTGGTTCTGAACTTCAGCGACAATCAGGTTGAAGAAGTAATATCCTTGAAGCAATTTCCCAACCTGGAGGAGGTTATGTATGAAGAGAATATGTACCTGACAGTAAGTAACAATTCTCTAAGGCTTTGTTATGGTCTGAATAACAGTATGCACTGGTTTACATGGACACAGAAGGGCAATGTACTACCTTTTCTCTGCTCGATCTCTTAGAACGAGCATTCATACCTAAGTGCTTTACCAAAAAAGTTGAGACCTATGCATAATGTAACAATATGTTTCAAACAGTTAAGTAGAATTGGGGGAAGCGAGGAGGAATGAGAGGGACATCAATAGATATATACATTATTAGAATCAGTGAATTTTTAGTTTTAACTATATATATTTAAATGATTTGGTTCCCCTTTTATGTCGCCAGCTTCATTCTATTTTTCTGATAACAAGCGCAAATTAGAGAGGTGCAGTGGTAAAGGGCTCACTTTTGAATGTACATCAAATTTCTGCCTGAGCCACATTTAGCATGTTGTTCTGGGTAAATGTATCCCAGGACATAGTTTACACATTTTTTTAAATACTCGTCTCCATTACTCCATCTTCCCTTTCCCCCCCCCCCCCCCCCTCTTCTTCTTCAAATGGATCTGAATGAGTTGGTCTTCTGGTGTAGCACTGTCTACAACAGGGCACCTCCTGGATTTAGAAAGATTTTGTGCTTCTGCCACGGATTTACATTCATGTCGAGTGTTATGACGCATGGGCCCTTAATTTCACCAGCTGCTTATCGAGATTTTGTTCAACACCTGATAGAAAGGTGGAGAAGGGTGTTTCCAGTCTCTAGCGGTTTAACAATAACCTCCTCCAGGTTGTTGAACTCACCATAAATATGGAACTGACTGGGGCTTCCAAGGAAGGTCTGGTTCTAGGCTTGGTATTCAGAATACCCTTTTCCATTGAGTCCTGAGAGGCCACCACTGCTACCAAATATGTATAATGAAGCATATCTGTCCACACAGTTGTAAGGGTAACAGCAAAGGAACTATCTGTGTGAGGTGTGGTACCAACTGAACATCATTTTACACGCACATATTGTTGAACAAATCATTATTTTGTTTTTATGGACCCTTTTCTTGCATTAGTCCTCATAAGGTAGGAGAGAGGGATGAATGCTGCTAGGAGGCAACTGATCATAAATGAGGCCAGTGTAGGACATCATGGAGGTGCAGTCCCAGCTATTGGGGGTTGCAATAAAATAAATAATGAATGCACACTTCCCCCCCCCCCCTTTTTTTTTTAAACACACTAAAACGTGCGATTTGCTTAAATGATTTTGTTTTTGTGCATATCATGTAAAGTTGTACAAGGTGTTTTATTGGGGTATGGGAAGGATGCCATCTATGTCTGAGATCCCCCTATTTTAAAACCTTTTATTATGCTAATGGTTAAGGTGTGCTATGCTCTTACATGCTTTATGATCTATATTTTCCTAGGTCAGCGATAATTACAAGGTGTTTTGCCTTTTACCCAAGCTACGAAGGCTGAATAGCAAAGATATAACATCTATTGCCAATCATGTGAGGTTTGTGAACCACCGAGAGCTGAGCAGCAGGGTAAGCAAACTACTCCAAATGCATATATCGGAGTACACGTCGCCTATATCTAGTGCTATTGGTGAACTCAATCATACATTGAACTTGCAAAATCTCAAGCAACTCTGGACTTGGTGTAGACTGGATACCTTTTGGGGAACCAACATTACACTTCTTAGATGACATTTTAGTTTACAAAAGGGTTTCTACTTAAGTGTGTGTGTGACGCTTGTGCTGCCCACAAACCAGACAAGACCCCGGTACTGAGGTGGGAAGGGTACACAGCGGAGGCGTGCCTGGAGGGTGGTTTGTATCGTTGCCGGGTCTGGGCTGGAGATAGAGGGTTAGTCGGTATACTTGCTGGGTCCTGGATAGGAGAATGTAGAATTGTGGAAGTCCGTAAACCGAGGTCTGGGATTAGAGAGCGCTGCGTAGTCGGTATCCGTGGAGCCAAGTTCAGGGGTTAGAGAGGTACACGTAGTCCAGGGTATGCCGAGGTCGAGATCCACAGAGGGTTCACAAACAGGCCGGGTCGATAACAAAGCGATAACTGCAAGACAAACGAGAGGGCAAAACACAAGACACTGGACAGCACTAGGCTACGAGAGGTTATGCTGAGCACTGACTGAGTGCAGGAACAGGAAATATAAAGGAACACGAAACCAATAGCAGTGGGGGCCGAGGCTCGGCCCCAGCGGAGACTGGGATAGGTTCACGGGAGACAAGGGGGAATTAGTGCTTGACACGCAGCTGGGGATCGTTGCGCGACGTAACGCGTGCGCGCCGTGCGCTAGAAAGGTGCGACGCATCAGAGGAAGCGGAGTCAAGCTCCGTGGCAGCAGCAGAAGAGGAGCGAGTACGTGCATGCTCTGTAGCTGGAGCGGGGGTGCGCACACGGGCGGAGAGGGAGGCAGCAGTGGTGCTTTCAGGAGGTAAGGAGGGAACTTGCCGCAAGGGACGTTTTCCCCGATTCCTTACTGTGTGTGTGTGTGTGTGTGTGTGTGTGTGTGTGTGTGTGTGTGTGTGTATATCTGTGTTTGGCTTCTAAGTGGTCACTCGAAAGTTGAAATCTGATTTTGCCAGGAACTTGTATGGATTATAAATCTGTTTATAGAAAATCAAAATGGTGACAAATTCTAAGAGACCTCTTGACGAAGAAACAAAAAGTTCTTATCAGTATTTCTTCAAAAATAGAAAAGTTCTGTATTGTGAAATAGCGACGTGTGCAACCTGGATAAAAAAGGAAAAGCAAAGATAATGTGTACAATGCAAATATTAATCATTGGACCAGCTTCACACCCTTTTACATTGTCAGATATTCCCGCAATGTAAATCACAATGCTATAGTATCATATTGATTAATGAAATGGAAGACGCACTGCAGGCACTTCAGTCAGAAATCCATTGCTGGTGCTATTTGCCATGTCACATACAGTTACACTATGTGAAAGTGGACAAGTTCACAGAGCTTCCGCATTAAATACGTTCTCTGGTTTCTACCCTTCACTATGGGTTATTATTATTATTATAATTTTCTTTTTCTGCTTGTAACCTGTTCCATGTTTCTTTAGGTTGAGTCATACTGGGAAAAAAACTACAAAGACAAGCTACCCAGCGAGCCTTCAAAAGAGCAAATCAAATCTATTGGTAAAGACTTTACAAAGTCTGCAGTGGAGCATGTCCGATATGGACCAAACTCTCTCAGGGACTTCACCAAGTGGCAGGTAAGTCCTCTAGTTGCTAACATTTTTCTAGTTTGTATTAGAGATGAGTGAATTTGGTTTTGCCTCTCAGGTTTTGCCTAAAGTTAGTTGAAGATGGTTTTAGATTACAGTAGAATGTCAATTTAAACAACGTTTATTCACGGTTTTAGTACATTACAAAGCGTTATATATTTTATATAAAATGTTGTTTTGTTTTGTTTTTTAAACCCCCTGCATTGCAAAGTGGTTAAAGATTATGTACCATGTTCTACTGTAAACCGGGGTAGGGACATTTTTAGTCACCATTTTTGTGTTCTCACAATAGGTGTGAATGTCATTGTACAATAGCATTAATGCTAACAATTTGGGAATGCTCTGTTTAGAATTAAATTGAACAGTCTATCAGACGGGCAGTGTCCTCTAATTCATTTAAGATGGGACAGATGCAGAAACAATGTTAGAAACTTAGCAAAGCATTTAGGGTCTGATGCGCTTAACTACCCTGTGTTTGTGTGTGTGTGGGGGGGGGGGGGGGGGTGGGTGGTGTCAGGGTTAAAGAGAGACAAATAAAAACCATGACTAATTGTAAACTCAAAGTCTACCGGTGTTTTTTTTTTATTTTTTTTACACGCAGATTGTGCCTTTCCTTTCTCTAGCAATTACAGAGTTGAGGATATATTGAAATCTTATTGATCAATGTCTTTTTTTTTAACCTGCAAAACTGATGCAAAAAATACTAATATTAGATATATATATATATATATATATATATATATATATATATATAATACTGAGTTAAGTTATGGTGAGTAAAAAAAGGGACAAAAACCCTCCACAGGAAAGCAAATATGCAAATATAACTGTATGCTCATCTGCATGTTTTAGGCAGGTCTGCAAACCCGCCTTTCCCCATTATCACCCAGCATACAGCACTTCCACTGCAGCAAGGGATTCTGGGAAATGACATGCAAATGAGCACACAGTGTCACTTTTTTCCTCAATAGGGAACCATGTTAAAAATGGTTATTGAGGCAAAAAGTGACACTGTGTGCTCATTTGCATGTCATTTCCCAGAATCCCTTGCTGCAGTGGAAGTGCTGTATGCTGGGTGATAATGGGGAAAGGCGGGGTTGCAGACCTGCCTAAGACATGCAGATGAGCATACAGTTATATATATATATATATATATATATATATATATATATATATATATATGCAAATATATCTAATAAAAAAATAAATAGATGATACCGTTCTGTGGCTAACGAAATGCTTTTATTTGTGCGAGCTTTCGAGATACACTGATCTCTTCTTCCGGCGATGTTACAATGAATGAAGCAAAAGGTAAATTTAAAAACAGTGTCTCTTGGAATGTTATCTGTGCTGTGCCTTCCCCCGGTGTGGATGTGTTTTATGGCTAGAGGTGTTAAATGGTTACTGAAAGCAAGTGAAGAAAGAGTGTGTATGTGTATCAGTGTGAATAAAAATGAATGGAGAGCCCACAGTATATACAGTGCTTTACACAAGGTGTGTGTGGAGTGGGACTGGATATAAATGGTGTGGGTGGGTGTGGAAATGTGAGAGTTAGTAGCACAACTAAAAGTGTGTGTGGATACTTAGTGGTCCCTATTGGTGTATAGGGATGGAAAAACAAGGAGTATTAGTATGTGTGAGAGACAGCTGTGTGTGTATACATATAGCACAGTATGTACAGACATGGCCTTTAGCGCTTATGGGACGAGAGTTCACTACTGTCAGTAATGACTCATAAAATTTCGATCTCTGTTTAGGCCACTGCTAAGTGTCCCGAACAGTTGCATAAATATGCATGAATACAAATTTATGCAACTGTTCGGGACACTTAGCAGTGGCCTAAACAGAGATCGAAATTTTATGAGTCATTACTGACAGTAGTGAACTCTCGTCCCATAAGCGCTAAAGGCCATGTCTGTACATACTGTGCTATATGTATGCACACACAGCTGTCTCTCACACATACTAATACTCCTTGTTTTTCCATCCCTATACACCAATAGGGACCACTAAGTATCCACACACACTTTTAGTTGTGCTACTAACTCTCACATTTCCACACCCACCCACACCATTTATATCCAGTCCCACTCCACACACACCTTGTGTAAAGCACTGTATATACTGTGGGCTCTCCATTCATTTTTATTCACACTGATACACATACACACTCTTTCTTCACTTGCTTTCAGTAACCATTTAACACCTCTAGCCATAAAACACATCCACACTGGGGGAAGGAACAGCACAGATAACATTCCAAGAGACACTGTTTTTAAATTTACCTTTTGCTTCATTCATTGTAACATCGCCGGAAGAAGAGATCAGTGTATCTCGAAAGCTCGCACAAATAAAAGCATTTCGTTAGCAACAGAACGGTATCATCTATTTATATTTTTATTTTTTTGATTATTGAAGCTCGGCTAACACGGTACTGATACCTCTACATGTATATATACAAATATATATATTTTTTTTTTCTTCGTTTCTCTCAATTTAGTATTTTTGTTATTTGAAATATAAAAAAAAATTATATTTTTTTTATTCCTAGGCATACCAATTTAATTAACCCCTTTTTAAAAATCCTTTTATAAAGACATTGTGCACTCCTCTTCTGTCAGGAAAAATGCAGTTGCCCCAGCCAGTCTGTCGAGTATTTCTGTAATACCGCTTTATAAATACTACACATTTCTTATTTCTTTGCGCTTTTTGTGTATCAAATTCATTTTATAACCTTTTTGTTTTGCTGTTCAGGACCACTTTTGGTTAAGGTAATTGTAACAGGGACTTAACCCTGTTAAGAATCTTGCCTCTAATCCAGCAGTGTGCTGGTTAATTGCACACCTGCAATCAACCACCCTACCTGCCTAATCAGAACTCTGTTAGAAAAGCCTGTTCTGAGAGACAGAAAGGGAGGATTCCTGAGCTCAGAATTGGAGCTGACCTAGGAAAGACAGACCAGAGGATTTCCTTAGTGGACACTGGACTGACCAGGCCGCGTGTATAGTGCCGTCGATGGCGACACGACGGGTGACGTCACCCGTCGCATGGGGCGAAAGTTATATTGCGCCGGGCGGCGGCGTAGCTTGTTTCCGGCCATTTGATTGGTTCAAGGGCCGTCACATGAGGCGACAGCCTGTGAAAAATCAAATTTTGCCGGCTACCAGTTTTCGCGCCGTCAAATTGTCACCGTCACGCTTACTATAAGCGCACGCGGCGGCAATGAATTTGTTTTCGGGCGATGTCGCGTCGCCGGCACTATAAACGCAGCCTTAGGCCTTGGCCATGTTTGGCGCTTGCTCGCTCTCGCTTGCTGCCGCTCGCTCTACCTGGAGCTTTTTGCTGTCCTTACAGAGGAGACAGCAAGCGCTTGGGAGGCGGGTATCACTGTGTGTGTTGGTAGCTGTCAGTGTGTGTGTCACTGGGGAACGTGTGTGTGTGTGTGTGTGTGTGTGTGTGTGTGTGTGTGTGTGTGTGTATTATATAATATTTTAAAAATTAAAAAAAAAAGACATGTTGTGAGAATAAATTATTTATTAACATTGTGCAACTTTGATAAATATATTCACGCGCACACACGCATACACATACACACACACACACACAATGCACACACACATGCACACACATATATATACACACACGCGCACACACGCATACACATACACACACATACACACACACACACATGCATACACACGCACGCACGCACACGCACGCACGCACACGCACACGCACACGCACACACACAATGCACATACACACACACACATATACACACACACACACACATGCATACACATACACACACATGCATACACATACACACACACACACACACACATGCACACACGCACACGCACACGCACAAAGGCACACACACACACGCATGCATACACAAAGGCACACACACACACATGCATACACAAAGGCACACACACACAAAGGCACACACACATGCATACACAAAGGCACACACACACACACACACACACACACACATGCATACACAAAGGCACACACACACACACACATGCATACACAAAGGCACGCACACACACACACACACACAAAGGCACACACACACACACACACACACACACACACACACACACACACACACACATGCATATACATACACACACATACACACACACATACACACACACACACACACGAGACATGGATCGGGGTAGAAGGGGGACAGACCGTCAGGGGGCGGGCGCGTCACTGGCCGGGGGCGGGCCAGTGACATCACGGAGCTGGTTCGCCCTCATTGGGCGAACCGCTCACGTGACCGGCCTGTCTCGCCGGCAAGCGGGGGAATTTTAAATTCCCCCAAGACCTGCGCTTCCGCAAGCGCGCGGAAGCGCAGGTGAGCCCCTACTAAAGCCGCTCTAATTGCGGCTGTAGGGGCTCAGTGCTGAGCGGGAGCGCGCCTCAGCGCGCTTCCGCCAGCAAGCAGGTAACATGTCCGGGGCCTTAGTCTCACAATTGGGGGCTGAATCAAGGAAGGACAGATGTCTTGAGCTGCAAAGAGACTGCAGGCTGACAACAAGACAAAGGGGAGCAGACCTCTCTATACCTGGAGAGACATTGCCTTTGCACACAAGGGTGCTGATCCAGGACAGCAGAGAAGCCTTCCCCTACAGCTACGAGACAGATAAGACTTTCTTATGGGACTGTTATATATCTGTATAAATGTATATATATTTGGGGTTAGCCACCCAGTTAGAGGACTACATGTGTAGCTATTCTCCAAAGTGGAGTAGGTTTTCTTTTGCTGTGTTAAAGGGACAGGCGCAATAAAGCCTAATTTAAGCTTCACTTTCATTGACATACAATTATACACTAGGTAAGAAGGACTCTTCTCCAAGGGGGCTTACAAGCTATACGTCCAGCCCCAATCGCAGCAGGTAAAGAAGATTAGTCTTTCTGGACTTTCCTGGTTCGCCAAATGAAGATTTTCTTCATAAAATTAATTATATATCAAATAGTCCACGGCACGGTTCTTTTCTTAATTTAATCAGGGATAAAATAGAACTCATTTAAAACCAGAGACATAACATAAAACACAGACAAAGCTCAGTGCACATCCAGAAAAACTTATATACGGTACAGTGCCTAAATATACATGTATAAATAACTAATACCGTATATAAGTTTTTCTGGATGTGCACTGAGCTTTGTCTGTGTTTTATGTTATGTCTCTGGTTTTAAATATATAATGCCATGCTCAGTAGCACTCCTCTGTGAAACTTATATGCTTATATATATGTTGTGGGTATTTTGGGGGTTCAATTTGAGCTTGTAGGTGTTCTGTATGTTTTATAATTCTTGTGCAGCTAGTCTTGGCTGTTTTGGAGGGTGGCAACCTCCTATCCAATTGAAGCTCACTCCCTCCCACATTTAAATGGTTAAAAGCTCACTCCATGGCATCTCCAACTATCAGGGGAAGTTGCCTGCATGCAGTGTGATTGTGACAAATCTATTACAGAGTGCTTTTCCTGGTAATGTACAGGTTAATAAAAGCTTCAATCAGACTTAGAACTTTTGCAACTTATATTGACAGATTTATTATTAATCATTCTTCCTGGCAATGCACAGGTTATTAAGAATTTATATTAGTGTAGGGACCCTTGAAACGTGGTCTGCCGTGAAGTTTGGCTCAAGGGCTTACAACAATTTGGCCAAAATGTTAAACTAAAAGACCATTTTATTTATTAGTTATTTATACATGTATATTTAGGCACTGTACCGTATATAAGTTTTTCTGGATGTGCACTGAGCTTTGTCTGTGTTTTATGTTATGTCTCTGGTTTTAAATATATAATGCCATGCTCAGTAGCACTCCTCTGTGAAACTTATATGCTTATATATATGTTGTGGGTATTTTGGGGGTTCAATTTGAGCTTGTAGGTGTTCTGTATGTTTTATAAAATAGAACTCATCTTTTACAGCATAATATCAGTCAGTCATCAGGTTTCACCAGTCAGGCTTATAGTTATGGAGTGGAGAATCTTAGCTTGTTCTTTGCTTGGTGGTAAAGGATTCTGAATTCCATTAATTCAAATACAATCTTTATATTTTTCTCTCCAACATAGGAATTACAGCAGGGCCCCGCTTTTCGGCGATCCGCCAATACGGCGGCACCGAGAACGGGGCCGCCATTTTGGATCATAAAACGCGCATGTGCAGAACGGACAGTTGCGCCTGGCGCGCATGCGCATACCGTAGTTTGCGAGCGCAGACCGTATGTCGCGCATGCGCAGAACGGCGAAAATGCCGGTTTTCGCATGCATAGACCTGAAAATTGCTGGATCCGCTTTCCGGCGTTTTTCACTATACGGCGGGCCCCTGGAACGGAACCCGCCGTATACCTGGGGCCCTGCTGTACTTGTTTTTCTCACTCTGCGCTCAAACTACTCTTTGTTAATTATCAATCTTAGAAGAAAGTTTCTGATTTTGCACTTTGATTTAGAAGACCCTCTGTGTTCTGTCACAAAGTACATAGTTACATAGTAGATGAGGTTGAAAAAAGATATACGTCCATCAAGTTCAACCTATGCTAAATTTAGACAACAGATACTTTATCCTATATCTATACTTACTTATTGATCCAGAGGAAGGCAAACAAAAAACCCAAATGTCGTAGCATCCAATGATATCTCATAAGGGGAAAAATAAATTTCTTCCTGACTCCAAGAATTGGCAATCGGATTACTCCCTGGATCAACATCCTTCCCATGTTTACTTATTTGGTATATCCCTGTAAACCTTTCCCTTCCAAAAAGATGTCCAACTGTTTTTTGAACAAATCTATTGTATCTGCCATCACAGTCTCCATGGGTAATGAATTCCACATTTTAACTGCCCTTACCACAGTTAATCCTATGTTAAGACCTAACTCCATTGTAATGTATTTTACGACACTAGCTATCTACAGTATATTTAACTACCCTTTGAATTCAAACTCTTACAATTTAGCTGACAAACATTTCCACATCTACCTGTCTTGAGGCTGATTTTACGTTCTTATCATTGCAGATAATCATTTTTCAATATAATTCTAACAACTTAATACTAAATTAACCAGTTACATGCTGAAAAAAGTAAATAAATATGTGTGAGAGTGTGAGAGTGTGAGAGTGTGAGAGTGTGAGAGTGTGAGAGTGTGAGAGTGTGAGAGTGTGAGAGTGTGAGAGTGTGTGTGAGAATATAGCATAATTAATATTTAGGTTTGAAATCTTCCTATCTTCAGCAGGACCCAGTCATGTTTGTGCAGCTTTGCTGTGATACACGTTTTGTCTTCTCTGTAGGCTTTGTGTGAAGTGACCTGTGCATTTTTTATTTTTTAAATACAGGTACAAAGAATAACAGAAAATCTCATCTCCTCCATTTCGGATAGTAAGGAAAAAAGTAACAAGACGTCGTTACAACCATCAACTAAAGACAATGACGGGATACAGGTAACATATCACAGTGCTTTGTTTGTTTGTCAGCGGTGTATATTTAATGACCAATGTATTCTGTCGTGTATGTGACTCATTGGGTGATTTGTATGGTGCTCACCCATCTCATGCAGCATCTTGTGGTCAAATAACTTGGTTGTAGGACTATGCACCTTTTCATGTCATTCCAGTCTCCTCGTGGGGACCATTTCTTACCATGCACCTTGTAGTCAATCGAGAAAAAAAACAAAAATATGTTTTTAGGACTCTTACTCCCTTAACGCTTTCATTGCGATAGGGGCACGTAAGGCACTGTTTTACACATGGGTTTTGGGTCCTTTAGGCTCGAAAGCTCTCAAACTAGTTACAGGGAATATTACAGCTGCTTCACAATGCATTGTGGCAGTGAGAGGGGACATGCTGGCTTCAGGAGGTGGCACCTATTCCTATTTGCTACTAAAAAGCAGTACCACTTTTCAAATGGTAGTCTCGCATAGAAGGTAAAAACAAACAACAAACCCGATCAGACTCATCAGTGTATAGGCTTTGTCAGAAAGATTCAATCACCCTTAAAGTAACAATTTTACTTCTTTGCATCCTGTGAAAAATCAAATGACAACCTTTTTTCTTTTCTTCCCCCCCCCTGAGTCTAAGGTGAGTTCAAGCATCTGAACTACTTATGTTTGTCTAATGATAGCTTCAATTACTAAAATTACTGAACATGCAATGGACCAAACAAAAAACGACAGCTCACTTCTAGTTTTGAGGACTGAAGAAAAAAAAAATCTCATCACTAAATGACATTGGATAAAGATTGTAAAAACCCAGCCAAAGCTTTTGCATGCCATAGAAAAATGTAAAAATATAGTTAAAATACTTCTACAGTTAACTTATTAAACATGCACAGTGCTTTATCCACTTTATTCCTAGGTGGAATTGCCCGTGGAATTACCCCTGTAGGGGTTTTATTTTTCTGGCGTGCCTGTTCTAAACAAAAGCTACAATCACACCATTGATAATCCACATATATATATATATATATATATATATATATATATATATATATATACAGTGCTTGACAAATCACCCAAAAATCTACTCGCCGAACCAAAAAATCTACTCGCCACCTAGTCCCGCCCCCAACTCCGCCCCTAGTCCCGCCCCCAACCCCACCCCTAGTCTCGCCCCCAACCCCACCCCTAGTCTCGCCCCCAACCCCGCTTTAAAATAAAATATATAAATAAAATATTTAATAAATTCCTAGTCAGAACAACATTCGTTTTTGACATAAATGTATTTATTGTATTACATTATACTACAATTAGTCCTTGTTACGTGTGTGTGTGTGTGTGTGTGTGTGTGTGTCGGATGTACAAATAAAAGCCAGATGTGAATGACTAGTTTCCTGAACCCCTTAACCAGTGTCTGGACTTCGCCGCTTCACAAAATCTAAAGCAGCAATCCCGCCTGGGATCTTACCTGATTCGCAGTCCCTCAATGTCCAGGTACC
>NC_134485.1:75134140-75221640 GCF_040206685.1 Ascaphus truei | reverse complement strand
GGGGGGTCAGTGATGGTGCGTGGGTGCGTGGGCTCCTGATTGGGATCGATGCCGGGCTGGGGGGTCGGGAGGGGGGGGGGGTCAGTGATGCTGCTTGGGTGCGTGGGCTCCTGATTGTGATCGATGCCGGGCTGGGGAGGATGGGAGGGGGGGGTCAGTGAGGCAATGGTGTACTGTGGCAACGGTGTACTAACCTTCAAGCAGAATACAAAAGGAAGGATGATTCGTGTGCGTGGGCTTATATAGAGCCTGTAGCTGGCAAAAAAAAAAAAAACCTTGCATCGCGCCAAGTCCCGTCAAACCAATCAGGAAGAAGGATTTTGAAAAAAAATGTTTTTTTTTTTTTTTTTTAAACAAGCATAGAACCGCGTGCGCTGCGCGGCCATGAGGCTGAGTCGCCAGGAGGCCAAATCTTGTTGGCCCTGGCGACCTGGCGACCGTATTTGTCGAGCACTGTATATATATATATATATATATATATATATATATATATATATATATATATATAAAATCACATTCACCATTTTTATAATGTTGTTTTTTCTTTAAGGCCCTGGGAAGTCCCAGTAAGAGAGACAGGGATGCTGCAGCTGATTGTACAAAGGGATCTCCTACCAAGAGACCTAGAATACTGAGCGACATCATGTCCATGTCTGTGTCGCCCGAAAGATCAGGCCGTTTACGGAACAGCCCACTGAAGTGCACCCCACTGAACAGCAAGCAAAACCAAGCGGTTACAATCTTGGAACAGCGTGGGGAAGGTAAATCGGCTGCGTTTCCTGAAGCCACGTTAAAGTCCACACCGTCAAAGACACACCCCAGAAAAGACAGAGCAGTGAGCAATGGAAAACAAATTCTCCCACACACCGACATACAAAACAAGGTAAGTGTTACTACAATAACCCTCTTTGCTGCTGTGCCATCCCACAACAAAGCACACGTGTCATTGTCAAGGGGGCATTGACCTCTGTTTAGTATCTTTCCTGTTCAATGTCCCGCAGTATAATGTATTTATTTATTTTTGTGCCAACTGTTGTGCTACTGGGAAAGTGACCTAAAATATTCAACATTAAACAAAGACGCCCCAGTGCACTTCCAATATGACAAATTATTTAGTTCATTTCTATTATGTTTTTTTTTTCATCTCATAAGTATGGGTCATTTAGTTTAATCTTTTGGCCAAAACATGTTAAGCCGGCAACCACGTGAAGGAAAATAATGTCATATTGAATGTGCATTGGGACTGCTTTGTTTACCTAAAATAGACCCTCACAAGAATGACTGGGATTAAATATGTTCATCTAATTGCCTGGCTACATTTACAAGCCCCCATTACACTGTGAATGATCATTTTTGTTTTGGAGCTTCCAATTTATTTTGAATGACTTTAATACTTTTTCTTATACAGCCCTTTTATACTTCTGTACAAACCGTGTAAACGTGAAATAGTTGTGTTTTTCTTTTCTTTTACTTTGATCCTTTGTTCTTCTTTGCTCTTCTTGTTTCATTGCAGCAGCTCAACGATGAACCTTTGAATATGTATGTATACTTTCACCTGTGAAATTCTACATTTTCCTCCTCTCATTCCTCATATACCAGTACACACACACGTGGGATTAAGCATTGTGTTGTTGGGGCAGGTCAAAACTTTAAACAAATCTGGTTCCACCAGCCCCTACAAGGCCTCTTGTTCTCCTCCCCAAAGCAGTTACTGTTGTCCTACCAGCCACGGGGGGTAGGTTCTCTCTTTAGAGGTTTTGTTATTTTACTGATACATCTTGGTACATGAAGCCTTCTGACTTTCTTTTTCTCGGGCAAAGGAGAAGACTTGGCCAAAGTTCACAAATGCCACGATACATTTGGCCAGTGGGAAGCAAGCCGGTGTATTGGCTTACTCGTGGAGCCTGATCCGTGGAGCCTGATCCGTTGAACGTTTTGTCCTACCCCAATTTGGTGGGGCTTAGTTTCACTTTTGTGGGGTGAAGGGCTTAGACAAGGAATTAATATTAAGAATAATTCCACTTTTCTTCTGTAACAAAAAATGACTTCATAATATGCATACATTACATATTTTAGTGAACTCCTGTTCTTTTTGCAGGCAATTAAAGCAGCAATAATAGTTTCACTATTTTAATTTTTTTATTCCAGGATTGAAGCAAGGGGACCTCTGTTTAATTTCAGCTCTGGGGACCCCTGTTTCCAGAGATAGTTGCCTCCGTAGGGGGTGCTGGTATATCTGCAGTCTGAGAAACTGTGCCCCTAACATAATGGCGGCATTTAAATGTCCAGCGTCTTGCGGGCCAATAGGAAGCTGTGACGTCATCCAGTGCTGCTTCCTATTGGCCAGCGTGACATTTAAACTGTAACGGATACCGGCACCCCACTACGGAGGTAAGTGTCTTTGGAACACAGTTCAGCTTTGGTGACCTCCTGCTTCAATCCTGTAATAAAAATAAATGAAATCTGTATTGCTGCTTTTAAAGAACTGAAATGAGAAGGTCTTCATTTGCCCATGAGCTTTTGAGTCGTAAGCCCATGCACTAGCTACCTCTAATACAACTGCTACAGCTCTACACAGCAAAGTATATTGTCTAGCAGTCTAATGTCTCGTTGTTTACTTCCAGAAAGCACTTAACATGGAACCACTACATTTCCTTCAGTGTCACAGTAAAAACAACAATCGCGAGGATTTCAGCACTCAGTTATGGACTTGTGCCTTTGAGCCTAATTTGGATTTGTCATCAAGCAAGGGTGAGTCATCTCAATACCTATTATTTTCCTTTCTGCAGCCACTGTTTGTTCCGAAATAGTTTTTTCCCTTTTTCTCTCTTTGTCCTCGGAATAAAATGAGTGCGCCTTCTAATACAGAGTATGAGGTAAACATCTGAGCAAATAAGATTTTAGGGACATATGAAAATGTTCAACTGCATTGGATTATTGTGCTAAGCAGTAGTTTGCAACAACAAAACAACAAAGAAGCCCAGTGCTGCTTCCAATATGACAAAAATGCACAGATCATTTTGCTGGGTTACGACAGATCAATTGTGACCATTCTTCTTCTAATTATAGAGGTAAATAAGGCCGTGCCTGTAGTGCCGTCGACGGCGACATGGCGGGTGACGTCACCCGTCGCCACCGACGAAAGTTATGTTTCGCGGGGTCGCGTGATTCTGGCAATTTGATTTGTTCAAGGGCCGTCACGTGACGCGACGGCCCTTGAAAATTCAAATTTTGACGGCTTCAGATTTTCGCTCCGTCGCTTGTCGCTTTCGCGTGCACTATAAGCGCACATGGCGGCGGCAATGTATTTGTTTTCGGTCGACGTCGCGTCGCCGGCACAATAAGCGCGGCCTTAGAATTGTAACTCAGATAGTGTTAGGACCTGCTAATGGTCATGCCTTGTAAGTGGCAGCAGGCTTAAGACGCTTTGGCCAAAAGGTTAAACTAAATGACCCTTTTTCAGAAGAATATATAGGTATTGCACTGTGTATTTTTGTCACATTGGAAGTAGCACTGGACTTCTTTGTTGTTTTTTTGTTGTATAGCTCTCCTTTTGACACATATATATATATATATACACACACACACACGGGCCCCGCTTCTCGGCTATCCGCTGATACGGCGGCACCGAGAAAGGGGCCGTCATGTTGAATTTTAAATCGCGCATGCGCAGAACGGGTGGGTGCGCCCGGCAAGCATGCGCGGACCGCAGGTTGCGCGCAGCGTATAGATCGCACATGCGCAGAACGGCGAAAATGCCGGTTTGCGCATGCGCAGCACTGAAAATTGCCGGATCCGCTTTCCGGCGATTTTCACTATATGGCGGGCCTCCTGAACGGAACCCGCCGTATACCCGGGGCCCTGCTGTGTGTGTGTGTGTGTGTGTGTGTGTGTGTGTGTGTGTGTGTGTGTGTGTATATATATATATATAATTTATTAGACAGCGCCTGTGATACCAAAAACCCAAATTGCTGCAACCCTGGTCCTGACTGACAAGATGCCACACCCTGCACAGATGCCTATTAAAAATCATATATAATATATGAAAAATGTGGTATGGAACCGGATGATGGAGATATAAAATATACGTATTAAATAAAAAAAAATGAATAACATATAATGTATCAAAAAAAATTAAAATCTCAAAAATGTAATCATACAATAAACAAATACATTGTTCAAAAAATGTCTATAAAAAATGAAAATAAAATGTTCTGTGTCTGTGTGAAAAAACCTTTGAAAGGAAAAATGTGGTCCGGGCAGCTTCCTTCTTGGGCTCAACAACCTCCCAACGATACCTATTAGAAAAGAAAGAAAAAGCGCCCGATCCATGTGTAAAATCCAATATTAAAGGTTTAATTTACCACGAACATAGATAATTGCACACTCACACTTTGTCAGTGTATTAAAAGCGTTGTATGGGACAAGCCCATGCACCAGACAGACGTCAGACTGCCACTGCTTCCTTCCGTTCCATGTAACTGTGTAAACCGCAAGGCTTTGCTGCTGCTGGTGTCACCGTCTCAGCGTCTCTCCGGCAAACCGAATGAGCAACTTATGTATGTATGTATGTGGTAATTTTGTTTTTGTTTTTTAGAGCTTGCTGGGTGTTTGTGTGAAGCAGTAGTTTGCTTGTATTGCAATCGCACATTGTTATAAAGGGGTTACGAGGTGCTAGTTCATGCCTCTTGGAATGCTAACTATGCTGAATTCTCTTCTCAAATGTGATCTGTTGCCATTTTTATTCCTCCTTTTTTAATAGCCCACATTAACACATTTATTTGAAGTAGACTAAACGTTGTGTTGTGTGTTTTTTTAATTTAATTTTTTGGGGTGGGATTTAATTGCACTAGTCAAACTACACAATGAAACTATGAATTGATTGCATAGGAAATGTTAAGCATATTTGAATTGATTACATTGTAGTTGCAACTGGTGGTGGAGACTCTGTCTGCATAATTGACTGCGACACTGGAAAAGTTCTGAAGAAATACAAAGTGACTGGGGAGGTAGGTTTGATTCTGTTTTATATTGAGTTTTAAAGCCAAGCGGATAATTCACTAAAGTCTGAAGCGATTATTGGCTGAAAACTCCCATTAAAGTCTAATGGCATTTTTTGCCTGATAGCGGCTCGAACGACCACTTTGTTTTTCATTGAATCGGCCACAATGTCTATTTTTAGCTTTATTTTTTTTAAGCTGCTATTTCTTGATTGCTACTCCCATATGTTTTTAGTTTGAATGCCATTTGCTCATTGGCTTCCTTACTGTCTGTAATGGCATTGGAAACAGTGTGGTGCTCATGTATTGAAACATGTTCTGTCTTAATATGCTTCTGCATACATATCTTCTAGGAGTTTTTCACGTTGGCTTGGACAACTCTAACTATGGTAAACAAAGACGGACAGAAGAGGAAATTCAACGTTCTAGCAGCAGGGGGGAAACGTGGCATTGTGAAATTGATCCACGCGAAAGTCAATTTGTGCTATGGGGAAATAAAAGCTCACAAGAAGGCGATATCCATTATGTGCTTCAGCCCAGAGCAAGAAACCTTCCTCTTCAGTAAGTCATCACAGATGATCCTTCTTAAATTATTTTCTAGTATGTTAAACACTGGGAAAGAATGACTTGTCAGCCGAAGTGGAAGAAGGAAACCAATGTTTTACATTTCTGTTTTCCCTCCTGTAGCTGGATCCTATGACAAGAGAATTATCCTATGGGATATTGGTGTCCCAGACTGCGAATACAAATTCAGAGCTAGGTATGACATAAATAAACATAACTCCAGTCTTCTAAAGGTGCAATCGGTGATGCCGTTTAAAAAACATGTTTTGTTTTTTTTGTTGGTTTGTTTTTTTTTTTACTGGTGCTTTTTTTGTATTAGTCAAGATATGTTTTAAAGTACAAATCGCTCCCTTAGGCAGTTTCTTCATTCCTTTGTCCCTCCTCCTTTGTTTTTATTTATTTATTTGTATGTGTCGGAAGTCAGTATATTCAGTATCGGGAGTCCTAGTCTGGGATATACACTGTAGGAGAAATACAATTTTTGAAGTGTTCAGAAATTCCTCAATGGTCATCGGGTATTTTACTGCCTCTTAGCCAGTTAATAAAGGCGGCACTGGCTGATTTCTGTTGGTAGTCATTATTTTCCACTCTGCTTCAGCAGTTATTGGTCCCAAAACTGTATCCATCCTGGGTATCCCTAGTGAATGACCAGTGTGTTTTGTCACCAAGAGGCGGTTACACCAATAAAGTGTGTTGCACTGCATTGATGTTGCTTTATATCAGCTTAGTTATTTGTTTCATGGGCAAAGGGAGAAAGAAAGTAATGAGGCCATACTATTTGCTATTCTTTGTACGAAAATAATTTTTGTGATGAAGCTCACAACATTTTCATATAAATGTTCACCTCCATATTCCATTGTGTATCTGTTTATCAGTGTGAAGTTTTATTAGTGCTTCGGGGAAATGATCTGCCTGAGGGAATGTCCATGTCGTTGTCTAAAACATGTAGTCTCTTTTTAACCTCCCAAGTATATGCAACATACCAGACCAACTCAGTCCAAAATATATAAACAAGAACAACTGACTGTTTTGATCCTCAAGCAGAGATCTTTTTTAAGAGTTGAGAGAGGTCCCAGTTTGGGGACAGAAATGTTGATGTAATTGATCTTATATTCACCTCCACTTACCATTAACCATTTAATTGCGATAAGTAACAGGCATCTCCATTTGTATACCTTTTAAACAAAAGCATGGGAGAGTTGCTTTACAAGTGGCAGGATATCAGGTTATTTACAGTGGTAAGGCACGTAGTTGTAGTGAACACACATTACTGGGGGTTTCTTAAAACACACAGGTTTTTTTGCTAATATATACGAGGCGGGATGCTTGTTGCTACACTAGCAGAACGCCGCTTATCATGGTTACGATCAGAGATTATACATATATGCATTTGGGTTGGAATCGTTGATTCTCCTGACACTATTCTCGGATGGCTTTGCGGCTGGATGTACATAGATACTAATTGCATTTTCATGTCTGTTTTGCTAGTCAGTTGCTGACTCTTGACACTACGTCTACTCCACTGCGGGTTTGTCTGGTTCCTGCGTGCCCAGAACAGTACCTGCTGGCTGCTTGTGAAGAAGGCTGCTTTGTTTGGGACATCAAACTCAGCAAGCAACAGGGGAGACGGTAATAATCTTGGAAACGCTTTACATTTGTGTTTAGTAGAATACGTCCAATTCAATAAATCATTGTATTCTATGAGAAACGTGGGAGGAACTGAATAAACATTGCATTACTAAAATATGAATAATTTGTACGTGCTCTCTTGGAGAAGTTCAGCTGTTTTTATATTCTCTTCAGTAAGCTTAGTAGGTACCACTATTAAACCTGAACCCATCTACACTGTCATCTTGATTGCTGTGCTGGCTTCCTTCGCCCTCTCAGCATTTGTACCAACCAGATATTTACTGTTGATTCTCTTTTGGCCATCGTGTTCACTGAAGGCTTGATGTCGGGCCAGTCATATGTTGATTACTAAGCTGCATTTCTGGCCTACAGTAAATACTCCAATTCTGTTTGCTTGAACTTGACCACACCCACGTCGCAAAATGTGGCCACGGAAGTGGTATCGCTGCTTTAATTAGGAGAAACATTGATCCAAAGCATTTTAAAGTATTACAATTACAGATAACGCAGCAAAATATGAAGTGTCCTGGAGGTCAAAATGGCCGTCTCCTCAGAGCCCAGTGCAGTCTGCGGTTACCATAGTAACCTCGGATGCTAGAGATTCAGAAAACAATGTTTTATTTAACACTGTTTTCTTTTTTAAAGCAGGGAATGCTCTGGGGGCAGGCGAATTGCATTATATGAGTTAAAGCAGCAACCGCCCAGAAGCTTATGAGTTTAAGTTCCATCTCTAAAAGAACTGCCATAAGTGTTACATGGGTAACCATAAAAAAAGAGATTGAAAATAGCAATGCGTGCTCTGAAGTATTTTTCAAAAATGTCAATTAGGTGTGTCACTAAATATATAGCATTATTCGATTTTGTATTAGACCATGTGGAGTCAAATTTACATTTTAATAGTTTGTGTTTGTTTTATTATGCAATTTTAGATAACACTTCTTTCGATTAACTGTCACCCAATACTGTTAATAATAGGTTTCTACTACTATATGTACCACTGCAATGAGCTAAATTAAATATTCTCACTAAAATCCCTGCTTTGTTGTTAAAGGGAAGTAAAAAAAAAGAAAAAAGAACCTCCTTTACCAACACAGAAGTTTATTTGCTAAAATGACTGACTTTAGATCAGCTGCTGTGTGACTGGTTTAGAGACGGCAAAATATTCGCAAAAAAATTTGAATCCGCTGCAAATTTGTGTCAGGCGGGAAAATCTGTGGACTGGTGCAAATATGATTTCAAATCCATAACCCCAGAATACAAAGGCATCCCTCCGTTCACCGTGTTTTTTTTTTTCTTGTATGACTTTATCAGGTCCCACGAAATAGAATTCCAGTTTCCAATTTACAAGAAAGAAAATAAGGACTTGAACTTCCACTTGATAGATGGGTTGGCCTTTTTAAGTGAGGACATCATAGGTGGGTTCATGGATGCAGACAGTATGCATGGAGCCAAGTATTTATAAATGGCTTTGCTTGTTGTATAGGGCTAACATGTATGCAATACTTTACAGTAAGACCATGCCAAACAATGTCAAATACAGAATGATCGACATATGGTGCAGGGATGAGGGCACCAGACATACAATTAACACTAGGAGAGGGGATTTCCTGTCAGTCAGATTTGTACAGAGCTGTAAGGAGAACATGTAAGTACTGTACTTTGGTGATTGGAGATTTAGTTACACGAATTAGATGTCATTTGAATGAATATTTGTACATTCCTGCTACTTCACCATTAAGCAAAGAGCTGTCCTCAAACATGTGCTACTAGTGACAAATACTGCTACCTGAGTGCCACTGTTTGCCAGATTTTCAACTAAAGTTTAAACTTGATGCATAAAGTATAGGTACTGAGAGATGTGCCAATTGCACCAAATGGAACACATTTGTAAGTGCTATGTATGTATATCTTTATTTCCTTAGCGCCCACAGCTGTACTTGGCACTTTACAAGAGACAATATAGTACAGGGAATTATAGTACAATAAGTGCAACAAACCAGGACAATAGGAAAGGAAATCCCTGCCCAGGAGAGCTTACAATTTTAAGTAACTGTAGTAACATTTTTACCATTCACCCTTCGGGTGCTACAAAAAGCTAACTTGGATTTGCATGCAGTACCAAGCTCTCCAACAAAAAAAAAGTGAGTGTGTGAGAGTGTGTGAGAGTGTGTGAGAGTGTGTGAGAGTGTGTGAGAGTGTGTGAGAGTGTGTGAGAGTATATAGGGAGCTCGATGGATTTAGATTATATGTAAATATGTGGCACAGACGTAATCTAGTAGGATTCAGCACATGTCATCAAGGAACACGTGGTACCAGCATATACAAACATTTATGTAAAAACACATATAAAACCCCTGAAGTCCTGTAATGGCAGGTCCTCCAGAACAGAGGGCGTTAAAGGTGATATATAGATGAATAAAAGAAAGTGTGTGATGGCACACAGCAAGCCAAACTTAATCTTAAATATTGAGCTTTTTGTTAGGTGTTTTTCATTGGAATAATGTAATTTATATTTAAATAGTGAGTATGAAATCCACTAGTTCCTATGAGCGAAAACGGCAGCTATTTCTGGAAAAACTCGATAGATACAAGCAGATGTTTTACGGAGTGCTAATCTATAAAATAGATCCTATAAAGAGAGGCCAAATAAAATAAAAAATCTGTGATGTGAAATAATTATAAAGTGTTTTCTAAACGGATTGTCAGTAAATTCAAAATCAACATTAAGGATCCGCGCGCTGGCATCAGTCCGGTAATAAGAAAATGTGGACTGTTTAAAAAAAAAAAAAGTAAACCCTTGTTATGTATGTTAATACCTTTTTCAAACGGTTTTCCTCAGTGTTTCTCTCGTTAAACAACCCGTTCATGCACATCCAGTTACTTACATTAAACCACCCGTTCTTGTACACCAAATGTAGTGTTTTATTTTGAAATCCTCATAGCCACTTAAAAACAATGTGCAGGGTGGTCACAAATTCAAAACTGAATCTGCATTTTCATCAAAGAAACAGTTTCACTACAATGGGCCTTTTTTTATTTTGTTGCTTTGTTTTTTTTTTTTTTTTTTTTTAATTGTCAGGTGTTTGGATAACGACCATTCCAATATAATACCGGTTTATTTTGTGTGTATGTTTCTTTATAGCTTCCAAAAGTGTAATGCAGGGATCTATATACCTTTGGAGCTGGAAGAAATCTTTCAAGATACAGAAAAGTAGAAGCAGGAAAATATTGGATGTAGCTATTCTAGCAGAGCTGAAATGGTCAAACACAGAACTCCCTTTTATCACTCTCAGTACCTTTCCAGGTAATTTGCATGTATTTGCCTCTGGGTCGGGGTAATCAAAATGTTAAGTCTGTAAAGTCTGAGCTTGCCAAGAACAGCATTGAAACACTTTCATTTTCAAGCTTAAGTAGATCTCAAATCTAGCGATTTGGGTCAAACATATGTAACGCCCTAGATGAGGCAAAGACTTTGCAAGAGAGGAGCAGTTAGTGGAACCATCGGAGAAGCCACCAGTGTGGGGTTCTAAAGAGGACAGTCAGGGTTTGAACGGGGAGGGAGCTTGTAGAAGAGAGAGTTAGAAACAGGACTCGCAGAGGGAGATGAAACAATTTATTTTCATCTCCTTACATTCATGTAAATTTATACAAGTGCCAAGTAGTGCTGAGTCTTCCTGCCTCTCCCTCTTAATTATGGTGAAGGTCTCCTGCCTGTTATTTGGTGAATTTTAATAGATTTGTGGAACCGTGGAAGGGGGACTATATATTTTTTGTGCTTTTTTGGTCTGCCCAGGCAGACTTTTGGTGGACTTTGGCCCGTGTTCATGAAGCGTTGCTAAGCAGTGAGACGTCCTACCATTTATTCACTTACATGTTACGCACCACTTGTTAAATCTGGCCCGTTATCTTTAGCAGTTGCAGGTCTGCAAGGTAACTCGGTTTTGCACATGAACGCCAATATTGGCATCTTGCCATACACATTAGTTAGAGGCTTCACCTTGACTTGGCCCATAACATGGGCAAACCTGCAGCAAAATGACGGCGTCTCTGTGGCTATGTCTTTTACAAAGAGCTGAAAGGCTGTGAAGTGGTCATTTAGTGGAGAATTCCTCAGTTTCTCTCAAGTTTAGATTTGTATATTGCACTAGTTACTTACTAGTTGGAAAATATCATTGTTCTGCTACTCTCCCTGCCCGGCTATAAGGGAGTTTTCATAGATGTGTAATGTTGGCCACTCGGGGGGTGCATTACCTTTTATCAGGGGTGCTGACCCCGGCAGGCTGGGCATATATGTAGATGGTAGAGATGGGCGCCAGGAACTTTGTAGCTATTAAACAAAACAGTCTTTATTCATACTAGAGACAAGTACAACTCTCCCACAGATTAATTATTGCAGTCCTGAGAAGGCACATCGCCTTAACATTAAATGGGTTTCTTTCATTCATATCATGGTTAGCCATGCTTCTTGTGATATTCTCAATCCCTATCTTTCCAGGGTCCCAGCAGGGGATCCCCTTCCTCGCTGTTGTAGGGTAGGAGGTATCAGTATCCTACCCTGCTCACATCACATACAGTACTCTGGTACTGCGGTAGGAGGGGTGATACTTCATACATGCAAGGAACTTTAGTCTTTCAGGATCCTACTTAAGTACTATGTCATCATTTCTGATGATCCTGACTTCACATGAATCCCAGGGCTGCAGATAGGTCAACCCCTAATGGGCACAGATCTCCCCTGTTTGAAGCCTGTACTTCTCCAGCTGCCTTTATTAGGGGACTGACTTTAAAGGACATTTGCCTGCTCTGGAAAACAATAAAAGGGGACTCCTACCCCAACTTAACTACAGGTATTTACAATTGAAATCCCCCTGGCCTCTCCTCCTAGGATCTGAGGGTTGGACTTTTTTTGACCTTCTATTTATCACCTCTCCGCCACTCCCTGTCTCTAGGCAGAAAAGGGGTGGCGCTAAGCCTCTGCCTGGCACTTTGCAAACGCACCTAAGGCCAGGTCTCCAGTGGCCGCTGCGGCGCATGCTATGACGTGTGCGCCACACACCACAGCACAGCCCTCTATGGGGCAGGCCCCAGTGGGTGTGTGTGTGTGTGCGCGCAAAGCGCTATAACGCGCACGTTGGCAGGGAAGACAAGAATTGTCTTTCCGTGCTGCGATCACGTGGTCGGCACGCACAATGGAAAGGCATATATGCCCCGTCATGGCCACGCCCCCTGTCACGCCGCTCCCCTACAGACCGCCGCCGATCGCGGCTTTAAACTGTGCACAGAACGCCAGGCACGTTTGCAGCATTGAGGACTGGGGCCGTAGCCTGAAGGAGCAGGTGTTAAGTATCTGACCCCTTTAACCCATTACACCCATATAGTAACCCCAAAGGCAGGGGGTTGCAGTTACAAATGAAGTTCCCTTTCAGAAATGGATAAAGAAAACTGCAGTTCAGCTTACAAGTCTTAGAAGATAATTTATTGTCTATATGTAGCCATACTTATAGTATATAAGGTAGCCATCTAGTATTGTGCTTTACATCATGCTTCCAACTCCTCAGCACTATGCAGGGAAACTCTGTATTTATGCTGTCCACATACATTACTTTCAGAGAGAGGTGGGAACAATTTAGCAAAGCACAAAGAAAATATATTGCCGTTCTTTCTTTAGTGTACTCTGCATTACCTCTCCGGATTTCTCTGTATTAATCATATGATGGTTATTTCGTTGCCAGGCAGCAACTCCGTTGCTCTCAGACAAGGAAAAAGGGGGCTATTTTATACATTAAAACAAGACAGCCGGACATCTGAGTCATACTGTATAAAGCAGAAAGGAAATAATCTAGAAACCAAAATAATGTAAAAGTATTGAATAAAGAAATAATATTATTTTTAGAATTAGGACAGACTGTTCCTTTGCCGTCTTTATACAAGAGAGTCGTGCATTGCATTGGTTTGATAATGCTAAGCTTTGTACTATAACCCTCTAATGCAGTATGCATATTTTATTGTATGGGTAGAGAAAAATGCTTGCACGCCTCTGGTGATCTACTTGAATTCATTAACATGGGTGTTTTTTTTGTTTTTTTCCCCATTTCTTTTGCCGTTTGTTTGTGTGCGCATTTACAGAGCGACAGCATGTTTTCTGCGGGGATGAGAGTGGAAACGTTTGGATGTATAACCTTGATTCCTGCAAAGCAGAATTATTGAAAGGGATTTCATCTAATGTTCTAAAAGAGCCCACACAGGTAACATTATGATGGAGAAAATGCATTATCTGGGTGCACACATTTACTTCCGTTCTGATAGAAAGAAATGTAAAGCATGGTGATTTATCAAGGAGATCATTTTTTAATTGTAACAATGTTTTAATCCCAAATAGAATAATAGATCTAGAATCACAAATGTGCATACATACTATTGGAAAACTAGACCACAATCCTGATGAGGTGCTACGTTCTATTTTGAAAGTGCAGTCGTCGTCCCAACCCTAAATAAAGTATTTTGAACGTGAGCTTGCCCTTAAATGCCGATTACTAACCCTCTCTTGTTTTTCCCAGATGTTTATTTTATTTTTTATTTAAAAAGTCCCAAACTCTGCAATAGATTGTTCACTTGGCAGCTCCTGCTGTGTGTTCTCACTGTCTATACGACACCATGCAGGCTATATAGGATTTTATCAGAAAAACAATTGTCTGATTTTCTCTTCCTAAAGAAAGTTCTCTGAGGGTTTTTGTTTTTATTTAAAAAAATAAAACTATTTATTCGTACAAAATCGGTGAGCAGTGAAAAATACTGGAGAGGTGAAAACGGATAACTTGCTGTAAAGTATTGTGAAGACATATTTTTAAAAATAGAAAATAAGCATGCAGAAAAAAAAATATATATATATATATTATAGTTATGGTCCAGTGTTTCCCAGTGTGTTGCGTTTAATGCTTCTTTGTTGCAGCCTCACAAAATACGCAAGGCACTTTTAGACTGTAACTGATTAATTCTCTAGTCTATTGTCAAGAGAAAAATCCTGTTTACTATTAGCAAAACCTTGAAGATTTGTGTCGCGTTCAATTTCTGACCGAATGTTCCAGTTGACATAGTTGCTTCCAGAGTCTTATATTGCATTTTCATTTTATTTCTTAACAGATTCTTCATTGGCCATCTCTGACCTCCAAGAAAGATAAGGTGGATGGAACATTGATAAACATAGTGGCCGTGGACCCAGCCTTGCAATACCTAGTGGCTTTAACGGATAAAAATATTATTGCTATATGGAAAATATTATGATGGAGAAAATACATTGTATAGCTGGACACATTTACTTCCCTTCTGACATTAGAAAGGGAAAGGGGGGAAAAAAGCATGGCGGTTTTTCTTCCACCCAGTTTTATCAAGAAGACATCTATATATTTATTTTTTTATTGTTGTTAAAATATTTTAATCCGAATACTAGATCCAAAGTCTTTGCTTTATATCTCATAAGACCAGTTGTATATTTCGGTGTTGTGAGGATTTATTGTTTTAACGTGCCTTTTATTTATTTTTTTTAAATTAATTTTAAAATGCTGTATACCCTAAACCTTGTTTCACAAGATGAAAGGAATTTGGAATTATTTGTGGCAATTAAGAAACGAATATCGCAGGAAAATCCCCTCAGTGTGTATCGTTCGTTGCCCTCTGAATAAATGGTGTGGCATTTCTCTCCCAATATATTCCGATGGCAACGAACGATACAACACAGGGGTTTCCTGCGATATTCATCTGCCAAAGGGCTCCAGTCAGAGAGAAGAGTCTCTGACATGTCTCTAACATCAGGAGTTTTGTGAGTGCAACCTTATCAGAGCCTACAGACTGATTTATCACTAGTATTTACCATCTGCACTATCACTGCTTTTTATATATTTTTTATATATCACTGGACACCATCAGCGCTCCTCCTCCCACAGAAGAAAATAAACCGTAACCACTGGGACAAAGAACCGTCCCATTTGAGGGTGTTGAGCAGCTATCCTTCACTTTGTACATTTATTAATATTTTTCACTATGGGCTGGTGAAGGGTATTCAACTTTATTTCACATTTTAAGTTTTTCACTTTGTTATTATATTTATAATACATTGTTATACACTATTCACAGTTGTTTAAGAAGCGCCCAGTCCACCCCCCACTTTCCCTACACTTAAGAAACGAAAACAGGTTTAAAATAAAGGGTGATCACACTTTTAGTGGGAATGGATTGTGCTTGATTTTTCTAATAGGTTCTACTTCAATATTGTGGAAAATTGCTACTTTTTCTCCAGGGATAATAGCAGAGGTACCCCGCTTCAGCTAAATGTAGTGCAAAGGGAAGTGGTGGGGGAAAGGTGCTGTTGGGTAGTGAGATAAATGGAACACAGAGAGAAGGAACCCAAATGATGGCACCCAAACCCCCCTGCTGCTGAATGGTTACTGACATGATGAGATGTAGAATGATTGAATTAAAATAACCTCTTTAATGTTCAAAAATAACTAAAATAATGGGGATTAAAAAAAGGACAAACGAGGACACACACTACCGATCCTATGTCGAGTGCAGGAGGCACTCTGGATCAGCAATAAAAAAAGCCAAATACCTGAGGTTAATTAGATCAGATATCTGAAAAGGGGTCTGATGTACAGATAACCCTTAAAAGGTGTAGTACTGGGCTTTGAAGAGGAATCTGCTCGTCTTAATGTCCACTACTATATAATATTCAGAAACCCCATATGTAGGGCAAGTGGGTAAATGGAATTGCCAATAAATCAATTGGCTGTAAGTGTAACTGAGGAGGTACACTATGGACTCCTTGTAGGAGGGTCAATGAACGAGCAGTCCTCTGACTATAAAGCCACAATTTTATTTAATCAACGGCATTGGATTCTTTAGAAAGATGAAGTCTTCGCTAAAAGTAACATGTTTACTCAATTGTTCTGAAAATGAAATAAGTTTCTATCTTCTCCTTGTCCCATTTGTAATCTTAACTGGGAATTATCACTCTAACCCTTATTTCTCCTTGTCTAATTAAGGCAGTGGCGCTAGTATAAACAAACCAACGCAATAAAAAGTGTGGGTTAACATTTTGCTTGTATATAAAATAGTTTACAAACTGCCTTATTACAAAAAACAAGCATTTGGTTTCTATGGAGACAATTGCCATTTAAAAACGGATGTAAAAATACTAATACTCGTTGCATTGAAAAACAAGATACCAGTCGCCTCTTTTACCTATTAAGGGCAGGGTACATCCTATTTCGACAAAGCTGTCATTTGAAAGTTTTCATGTAATTCTCTGAGCAATCTCGTGATTGTGGGGTCATTGATGATGGGAACTGAAGATAAAGAAGTCCTCTACTGTTCCTCTATCGGCTGGATCATGTTCAGAGCTTCACAGGAGCGCAGGAAATCTGACCTGCTGGTGGCCAGAGGAGCGATAACAAAAAAAACTTGCACGATAACACTACAGTTATCGCGATAAATATTTGTTAAAATTAAATCTGAAAATGTTCTAGTAAATTTAAATAAATCTGTTGGTAAAATAAATACATTTTCTTTAATTTACTAGACTAAATGGCCCTTCATTTCCAAACCCTTTCCATGTCTGTACTTCACCTTTTCTCACCTCCACTGCTCCTTTCACCCCAAAATACCCCTCATTCAGCCACCCCTCATCCCATCACTCTCACCTGAGATACTCCCATTTAAAAACACATTTAATTGATAAAATCTTAAAAATACATGACATATTTTTCAATCAATTCTTAAAACCTATTTTTTTGACCATCAAGAAAATTATATAATATATAAGAAAAAGTTTTTTTTTTTAAATTTTATACCATCTTTTTCCTTCCCCTTTGCACTTTAATACTGACTTATTTGATGGCTCATGCACAGAATAGAGGGATTTTCCTTTAAATATTTGAATATAATTTTTTTCTTCATTTCATGTGCAGTTTTTGTTGCCTCAAAATATTGTGCTCTAGTTCTTAGTTACATTGACTTTGTGTTGTAGTGAACAAGTATTATGTTAATGCCAAGAACTGTATGTTATAGTACTTACATCAAACGCTTTCAATAAATTATTACAGTATAGTAGGGTTTGGCATTATACCAGTACCATTGTAATACCACAGTAATAAAAAAATGATGGTAGGTTGATATGTGAGCCGATTTTATTATCGCGGTATTACTTTGCGCCGGCTTATCGTGCCGTAGGTGCAGCTTTAATGCTGCCACGCGTGTGGAGTCTGAGGCTGCGTCTATACTCGCACAGACGGAGGGGAGGCGCACACACGCAGCAATACTCTTGCTAAAGCCTGAGCTTTTTCATGGCTTTGCAGTGTATGCAGCGGGGGCGATTTGGGGGCGTGGCAATGACGTTCCGGCGCGGACGTCACTTCCCTAGCTCTCATCCCGATCCACGGGCATTTTTTCAGATTCAGCATCTGAAGCACTGTACAGACAAGTTCATTTTCCCCCCGGGTCCTTCCTGCAGCCCGGGAGACTATTAAGGTACTAAACGGTCACAGGTAGAAACTGTGTTGTGTTTGTGCTTTTTATTCCCGCAGCCAGAGCCCCAGTGAAGTGTATTGATTATTTTGTGAAGGGGTCACGGTTTCTCCTGGCATGTTACCCTCCGCAGCCCCCCGCTCAAACCACGCCCCCCGGCTGCCGCACCAGCTCCCTACAGACCGCATATAGCGCCTCTCCACGCGCCGCCTGTCTGCAGTGTGGGCGCGTGGTCTGAGGCAGCGGGGCCTTAGCCTTAGCTGTAGAGCTAGGGTTACCCCATTTAATTTTTTTAAATACTGGATGCCAAAATCCTGTAGGAAAATTGAAATCCAGACATTTCTGATATGTTTTCATGACAAAAACCCGCACGGTTTCTCTCCTCCCCCCATTGCACGATTCCAGTCTCGGCTTAAACAATAAATAAAAAGAATGTAAGGTAGGAATTAAATTAGCGGTGCACACGCAAGCACAATTATAGTATGGGTCACAGTATTGAAAACAAACTAGTAAAATACAGTTATCAGTCAGAGGTAGGCCACGTGAAATCAAAACTCCGACTGCTACAACCTCATTGGGAACATGTATCTGGGGGAAGCTGGGTTGCAGCTTTAAAGCTGCAGACCAAGCAATAGCCTACATGTGTTTTTTTTGTTGTTTTTTAATCGGGTCTATACTATGAGAAAATACGTGTAGCATTTTTTTTTAAACCACTGAATAACATTTTTTATGTATTATAATGTAACGAGCATTTTTTGTTTCTATGGAAACCATTTACAATGTCACATCCCCTTCCTCTTCTGAAACAGGCTCTCGCACACCCCTTTTGGAGCCCTGTCCTCTCTAGCAGTGCACCAATTGTATCTAGTGACTGCCTGATCTTGCCAACAGAACTTTGCATCTTTGGTCCTCTTCTGCTGCAATGACAGCCATTTAGTGAACCCCCGATCGGGAACGGATCTTAAAATGTATCAGACCTCTTGTAAGTGACCAGGTCCCACAGGCACAATCCATTCCAACTGCTGCATTCTGCCATCCAGCTCAAGCTCCTCCTGGGTCTGAGAAAGCAGGGAAATCCTCACATGTGAGAGGGTGGGTAGGAGAGAGACTGCCCCCCAGCAAGATTTAGTCCAAGCTGGCAAAGAACTGCTAGTATTAAATGGCCACAAGAAGGCAGCAATGTACAGGTTACGGCTCAAAAGAAGTCTGGAGGCTACAAAAATAGCAACAAGAAGAAATACAGCAGAGGCAATTGCATACTGATTGTTTTAATTTGGAAAAGACAAAATCACAAGTTTTGTCTCCCACTTTATCCATGCAGGTTACCAGTGATCTAACGGCAGTCGGATGATGTATCATTTGGTACAAAGATAAACTGTCAGGAGGCTACAGACAAAGATGTAATGTTTGTAGTCTCTAGTACTTCGGGTACATTAGGGGGAGACGGGGGTAATACAAATTCTGACTGTGGTGTTAATTTTGTATCGTTATTAAATAATTGTATTAATTCCTTTGAAAATAGGGTTAATACAAGGGTTACTGTCTCAAGCTTGGCTATGGTAAGAAAGGAAGGTCCCATTCAGGCAAATTCTGGTTCTTTGGGTTCAATTCAAGATGGGGATGGTTTAAATCAAGTTTGGTTTCCATCTTCAAATATAGTCATAAACTCAGATACAAGCTGTAACATTAATCAGAATTTAAAGAAGAGAGCAGTTTTAACGAGTCAACCTACTGTAACTGCGTTAACATCATCATCATCAGGTAATTTAATGATTTATATTTTTGTCTTTCAAGTCTTTTGGGTGTTCACTTCCCATTAACCACCAGAGGAAAAAAATCTGGAGTGGAGAATATGTGGATGTGTTATAATTGCTGCCAAATGCAAATGATTATGCAGCACAATCAGATAAACGTTATGCTTTTAGAGAAGTAGATTTTAATAAAAGGCAAAAAGCCGAAACATGCGGCAATTGGATTCAAGGTTTCTCAATTTTAGCAAGCATAATTGGGGAAAGAGCCCCTTAAGTGCTCTTGTCTATTTAAATATCTAGACTCCATTTGATCTGCATGTAAATCATTTTGTAGAACTGCATGTAACAAAAGCTTTCCGTCATAAATTAGCTTTGCGTCCACAGCTTTGATGGGATTGTGTTATCTTTTATGATGCCTCAATGCCAGCTGTTTTCCTAGTGGGGGGGGGGGGGGTCCTACAGTCTCGTACTGGGAGCTGGCCAGTCTCAAAAGAGGGCTATGTCCATTTAATGATGGACAGTCAAGTGGGGACACCATTGTCGTTTCAGACATGAATGTTCCCATTGCTCAGGGGGTCATGTGGCCATTAGATGCATGCAAACATGTACATCAGGCCTGCACAACATACGGCCCGCCTGGCCTCTTTGTGCGGCCCGCCTGGCCTCTCTGTGCGGCCCGCCTGGCCTCTCTGTGCGGCCCGCCTGGCCTCTCTGTGCGCCCCGCCTGGCCTCTCTGTGTGGCCCGCGATGACTCCGGCCGGGCGCCAGTTAATGAAATAAAAATAAAAAATAAAAGTTAAAAAAAATGGCGGCGATTCATCTCCCCACCACCCCCTTCCCTCCCCGCCCCCGGGTTTTGCGGTGCGCGGTGGGCTGCTCACATGTAGGGGGGGTGCTGACGTGAGGGGGGGGTAGGCTGCTTTCACCTTTATTTCACCTTTAGAAGTAGTGCCCAAAAAAAGAGCAAGGAGAATATCATCTTACTCAGCACCTCTCATTTCCAAAGGGCCGTTCAGTGTATGATAATCTTGCGGTGGGGTTGAGTAGAGTAATAGATGCTTCATTTGATAATGCAACTGATTTGGTGAGAAAATGCTGTTCTGGTGCTTTTGTTAGCCAAGGCGGGCATCAAATCTGCATTTCGCCTGTCATGATGCGGTCATGAAACTATTCAGTATTTTAATAAACTGCCAAACAAACAGTTAACTTGAGTTACAAGGTACATCTTAGAAATACATGTATTGCTTTTAATGAGAAAGATGTAATGACATAGCACTCCGGGCAGAGAGGCAAACTTGAAATCGTCACAGATGAAGTCCCAAAACAGAAGAATTTCAAAATCTTCAAGCTCTATTAGGCTGAGTTCTTGCTGGCGCTGAGCTCGCTATGCGCTTGGCGTGCTTACCTTCTGCAATGTGGATCAGCACATCCCCTCTCCCGCTGTGCTCGCACGCTCATGCGCGTGCACACACGCTCTCCCAAGTGTTCTGCTTGGGGATACAGACGGACGGACGGGGGGGCAAACGGAGTGCTGCTGTGTGGTGTGGGGGGGCAAACGGAGTGGTGTGGGGGGAGAAGGGAGAGAGAGAGGGAGGGAGAAGGGAGATGGGGGGGGGAGAAGGGAGAGAGCTGGAGAGAAGGGAGAGAGGGGGGAGAAGGGAGAGAGATAGGGGCGGAGAGAGAGAAGGGGGGAAGGGAGAGAGAGGGGGGGAGAAGGGAGAGAGAGGGGAGAGAAAGGAGAGGGGGGATAAGGGAGAGAGAGGGGAAGAAGGGAGAGAGGGTGGGATAAGGGAGAGAGAGGGGAAGAAGGGAGAGAGGGTAGGAGAAGGGAGTGGGGGGGAGAAGGGAGAGAAGGGGGAGAAGGGAGAGAGATAGGGGTGGAGAGAGAGAAGGGGGAAGGGAGAGAGAGGGGGGAGAAGGGAGAGAGAAAGAGGGGGGAGAAGGGTGAGAGAGAGGGGAGAGAAAGCAAGGGGGGGAGAGAGAGGAGGGCCGGGAGAGAGTGCGGGGGGGGGGGTGGCAGAGGAGAGTGAGCGCAGGGGGGGTGAGAATGCAGGGGGGGGCAGGGGAGAGAGGGCGCAGGGGGGGGAGAAAATTCAGGGGGGGCGGGGAGAGAGAGTGCAGGGGGGACTGGGGAGAGCGCAGGGGTGGGTGGGAGAGAGTGGGGATGGCCGGTAGAGAGAGGGTGACATCACCGGTCTCCAAGCATGAGCGAGCTCAGCGGCAGCGTGCCCTCAGCCTTAGGAAACAGCTATTAAAACAGAGTACATGGATCCAACACTAAAATAGCCAAACGTATGTCACGCTGACTTTCTCCGGTACTCTACACTGATGGAGGGACAAACGGGAGTTTAAATACCCTCCATGTTTAAAATGACAGTAACATTGAATAGACAAATAGCAAAAAAGTTTAAATGGAAAGAGAAAGCAAGTTATTTTCAAGATTGAGACATTAAAATATCATTAATTACATTGATATCTGGACTTCCTGTCATTTCAGGGCATAGAAAGGATAATTCCGAGTATAAGACGTGAATATACTTTTAATAATCTCTGTAAGAAAGTGTGTTTTTTGGATTTTTTAAATTGAATATTAGAAGTCCAGTTGGTCTGAACAAAGAGTAGAATGTCTCACATTTTTATTTTGTCCTCTAATTGCTTTGATTTTGTCTAAAAAGTTTTTTCTCCAAACGACTCCCACATTTTTCATGTCTGCACTTCCTGTTTTTTTTTATAAGTATGTGTGTATATATATATATATACCATACATTTTACGTTATGGTGGGTGAAAAAGGCAAATTTCATCAAATTTATGATGTCCAATTTATCACGTCTCTATTTTATATTTGTATTCTTGATATTTCCTTTTTTTTGGTTTGTACAGGATATTATTTATTTATAAATTTTTTTACCAGGAAGTAATACATTGAGAGTTACCTCTCGTTTTCAAGTATGTCCTGGGCACAGAGTTAAGACAAATAATACATGGTTACAAATACAATTACACAAATGAACAGGGTATACATTATATACAAGACATTGCATGCACAGTTAAAGAAAATATATATTATGGGCGTATGAAACAGTTACAGAACAGATTAAAATGTGAAACAGCCTTAGATTTGAAAGAACTTAAACTGGTGGTGGCTGTGAGAGTCTCCGGTAGGTTGTTCCAGTTTTGGGGTGCACGGTAAGAGAAGGAGGAACGGCCGGATACTTTGTTGAGCCTTGGGACAATGAACAGTCTTTTGGAGTCTGATCTCAGATGATAAGTGCTGCATGTGGTAGGGGTGAGGATATGATATCATATCAGGCATGTTCTGTTTTGGTGTCTCAATGTAATTAAAGATGTTTCAATGTCTCAATCTCAAAGAATAACTTGTTTTCTCTTTCCATTTAAACTTTTTTGATATTTGTCTATTTAGTGACACTGTCAATATAAAGATGGAGGGTATTTAAACTCTGTTTTTTCCCTCCATCACAGTAGAGCCTCTGATGGAGCGCTTCGGTCAGCGTGAAATGCGTTAGGATATTTTAGTGTTGGATCCATGTAGGCTACACTATTTTAATAGCTGTTTGCTAATAAAGCTTGACGATTTTGAAATTCATGTATTTTGGGACTTCATCTGTGACGATTTCAAGTTTTGCTTCCCAGCACAGAGTGCGACGTCCTCACGTTTTTGTCTGTTCTGATTTATGAGCTGTGAGAAGCTCGGGCGCCACAACAAACGCTATGAGCCATGCGGTGGAACTTTACATATATGGAACTTTGGACATATGTGAGTTCAGCTCAACCCCCTTATAACGCTGTGCTTGGGGTTGTATGCAAGTGTATGCATTGTACAATAAAGTATTTAAGATACCAATAATCGTGTTGTAAAGTATTCATAAATACGAAAATTGTGAGCCACACTTGCTTCGCGTTATAAGCGGATTCGCGTTGTAACGGATCGCGTTATAACGGAGTTGAGCTGTACCTCCATTGAATAATAATTATGTGTTTCTAAGGCTGGGGCCATAGAGGGGTGAGGAGTTCGGAGCCGCGCTGACGCTGAGGCTCGCCTGCTGAAATCTGCGCGATTTCATGCCCATGCAGGCGAGGCAGCGGGCACGATCGGAGGCGGGGGGAGACTGAGGGAGGCGGGGCAGCGACGTCGCTGGGCCAAACGCCCGCGACGCACCGACGTCAACGTCACGGCGCCGACGTCACCGTGCCGTGACGTTGACGCTGCTCCGCGCTGATTGGATGTTTTCAGCCAACAGCGCGCTGAAAAACAGCTTGGCTGTCGGCTGAAAAATCCAGCGCCTCTGCACGCCTGCGGACGCTCGCGTGAGCCCCCTCTCAAGGCATCCTCATTGAGGATGCAGGGGCTCAGCGCGGAGCGTCCGCACGGCTCAGCGCGGCCTGTCCTTCTATGGACTCGGCCTAAGAGTTATGGAGCACCAAAAGATTTCTCTCTTTTTTAACATGATTGTTCCTAGTCTATATGCAAAGAAGGAGAAAAAAACGAAGCACTGGTTCCACTGTTAGCTTGAAAAAACACAGAGGTGCGTTCCCATGATAAACAAGTTTAATGGATCAAAAAAACGAAACAAACAGAGCACCTACGCGTTTCGGGCTTGTGGCCCTTTATCAAGGTGATTTCACCTTGATCCATTAAACTTGTTTATTATGAGAACGCAGCTCCGTGTTTTTTCAAGCTAACAGTGGAACCAGTGCTTCGTTTCTCTCTCCTTCTTTGCATATTGATCTACATGAGCGGAGGCACGGTATACCCCTGGACAAGTGGACTTTAAGGCTCCTCAACCACGTGAGTTTCAATATTCAATGTGAGTCTATTCCACTCTCCTTTTCCTACAAGTGGCTGTAAGGATCATTGTTCATATACCCCATGTTATTGCCATGATGCTGTTTTGATGCTGGACACCGGCAGGTGTGTATTGTCCTTACTTCAGTGCCGGTGGGACTATATTTCCAGCTGCACATCTACAAGTGCCTGTGGGAGTATTATATCCTAGCCTCATTTATTATTTTCTTTGGAGGGGTCCTCCACCCAAGACCTCAGCTGTTATCTCAATATTAGCTGCCTTTTGTTTCAGAGCACCATACAACCTTGTCTGTTTGTTCCTAGTCTAGGCAGCTCATACCCATATAAACACCGCGGTGCCAGCACGAGCATTATTCCTTTATATATATATCATTGAAATATTTGGGTCATTTAGACTTTTGAACACCAGTCCGTTTAAATACAGCTCTCAGACTGTGACAGATTCTAATTGTACATTTGGATGGTACATGGATCCACACACTTGTTTTTCATTGAGTAAAAATTAAATGAGTTGAAGTTGGAGAGAGAAGGCAGAGTCCGTTTTTCAAGAAGATGAAGATTTTATTTGTGAAACGTCTGATTTAAAGTCATGCTTTTCAGGATTAGTGAAGCTGGTGAAGCTGTAAACAGGCGTTTGCTGGGATAGAACGGGACTGGGGAATTATCAACAAGTTAATAGAGCCAAGAGAGGACGCCGCTTGAAAAAAAAACCACACCCACGTTTACCAGCTATGATCCGTCCTTCATGGTTAACTGGAACCAAATCCTGACTGACTGTTCCTTTGTACTTATGGGTCTCATTATATTACATAAACAACATGAATACAAGCAAGTGCAAAATGATATTTCAGCTCTTCAATCCAAACCGATGACACACAAGGAACTACAGGGCTTTGCAGATCTTGATCTTTGCTTCCAGCAAGATATGGATACATATGAAAAAGAGGTGATTCATCAAAAACAGAACACATTTAAAACGGCACAAAAATGACTATTATAACAAGTCATTATAACAATTAAGTTATCTCCTGCCTTATTACCTCCTCTCACTCTTGCCTACACGACTTGTCCCGTGCTGCCCCCTATCTCTGGAAATCCCTACCATGTACCATCTCTCCCAGCTTTCAGACATTTATTAACTCCCTGAAAACTCTGCTTTTCATGGAAGCCTATCTGGCATGAAACATTCTAACATCCATCCCCCTCCCACCCTATTGGTACTAGTTATACATGTAGCCATGCAGCCCCTGGCTACTAGATTCCCTGCCTAACACATAAGTAAGTCCTGGTATCAGCGCAGGCAGAGTTAGGGTTACTTCTGCATACTGTAAGTAAGCAGTTCCCTTGAGTGACGGGGGGGGGGGCTTATGGGCTGCGTACTGCCCATACGGGGCTGAGATCTGGAGCTCCTCCCCTGGTAACAAAAAGGAGCTGCAGTTCCAAATGTTGTGAGCTGTAGAAGTGTGGAGCGAGGGCTCTGGTTCACCTTCCATCCCCTCCCTCAGGGGAGTGGCAGCATCTACCCCATGTGAATATGGGTGTCGGGGTTAGACCTTTTGGGGCCTCAAGCCCTGGGGGTTGAGTACAGGGACCAAGAGAAGAGCAAGCTGCGAGGTGACACTCCGCTGGGTTATGCTGGGTTATGAGGGTCCAGTGGGGGATAATCTCTCTTGCTGTCAGAGAAGAGAGTGTACGGATCTATGCTGTACATGTCGGTATGCTGTTGCTGTACTATCAAGAACAAAGACCAAGTTACTGTTTTATACTCCTGCCTGAGGCTGCAGTACTTCAGAGAGAGGGTGAGAGTGTTTTCCACAGGGGACTGCAACTATCTGCGATAGGCCCTGTGGGAATGGAGGCGCTGTGCCACCGAGAGAAGAACTATTCAAGCACCGAAAGTCTGTCCTGTCTATCCCCAACACCATCGGCGGATGCTCAGGGCCTTCTGTGAGCCTAGCAGGTAGCGGTAACAGCAGGTAAGAGCAGTGAATTTCCCTTAGGGTGGGGGAACATGTGTTACATACAGCTGGACCAAACCCCATGCTAACACCCACTAACATCCACACTCCCAAACCTTAATGGAACCAGGTGTACGGCTGGACCATACTCCATCCTGAGGCACACTCCATCCCACAGTGAGTGAGCAGACACTTTACCTTTCGTTTCAACATTGCTCCGTATTCCCTCTAGATTTTACAGTTGGTTCTCAGGAGTAGGGCCCTCATTACCTTCTGTACCTGTTTGCTCTTGTTTGTCCGTATTTGCCTGTTATTCTGTTTCTGTAATTGAAATCACTCTGTACCCTCATTGTACTGCGCCACAGAATATGTTGGTGCTTTACAAATGTATGTGTAACCCCGAGGTATTTTGTCACTTGCTGGCCCCCCTCCGCGAGTGCCGTGTGGTAGCGGGTGCCGCCGGAGGCTGCGACGGACCCGCCGGCACTTCGCGAGGGTGGGGGCCAGTGCAGGGAGCAGAGCGGTGCTCTGAGGCGCAGGCTGGTTGCCGGGGACGCGATCGGGCCGTCGCTAGGGCCGCGATCGCGTTGCCACCGGCCCGGCTTGTGAAGGAGAGGGCGCCGCCATTGCGGGTTAGCTCGCGCATGCGCAGTAGGCGGCAAGCGCAGGGAAGGCTCCAGACAGGTCGCGCCTGCGCAGGTAGGATCCCCAGAGCTAGGGACAGATCGTGCGAGGGCAGGCATAGGGAGACAGAGATCAGGTGCTCCCTTGTGGCCAATAGGGCTGGAGGAAGCTCAGCCCGGGAAAATAGATACATTTCCCGGGCTTTGCAGAGTCAGTCAGGAAGAGGCAGAGGAAGGAGTAGGAAGGGTGTAGGGAGCGCGTGGCTCCTGCACCAGGTAAGGGTTCTCCTTAGGTCCCCAGGCAGGCCCCAATTCCCGGTAAGGGCAGGGGGTAACTGAAGAGGGACGGCCCTAGATAAGGAGGTCACCCTTAGGTGTGAGAGGTGCAGGTTTGGCAGTGCCACAGCGGGTAGTGCTGTGCGCACTGGCAAATAGGCACAGAGTGTGTGCAGTGGATTTGCTGCGGGTATCCAGGTGGCTGTGTATGATTGCCAGCTGTGTGTGTGTAGTTGCATGTGCTGGGCGCAGTGTGTGCAGCGTGTGTGAATGTCTGCAGGCTGACGGTGAGAGCGGTGTGTCTGCTGCAGGCTGTTAGTATCTAGGAGTAGCGAGTAGCTATATGTTAGGGAGGATTAAGGACGTGGGTAGCTAGGGGAGTGGGGCAGGTTATTACTCCACAGGCCCTAGGAGTTTTCCCCAAGTCACCCCAGGTTGCGGTTCATCAGGGACAGGCCCTAGGTTAGGGTTCCTGTCACGTTAGGGTTAGTTAGGGATAGATAGGGATAGCGGCGGCTGCTGTTCCCGTGATTCGGTTGCTGTTCCCGTGATTCGGTTGCTGTTACCGGGAGACGGTTGTGTTCCCGTGAAGCGGTGGGACCCTCGTTGGGGTTCCTGGAGAAGTACCTGGATAGGATCAGACGGATGCATCGCACGTCTGACCCTTTGAGAAGAGTGTTGCGGGCCCGAGCATCGGAGTGCTCGGAAGGTACCTCTGTATTATATGTGCACCAACAGGCCTAACAGATAATTTAGTGACTGCGCAGTCACCCACGACCTCCGTAGGAGTACGGGACATTGGGTGTGGGGGATCACAGGACACTGGGTGGGAACACCAGACATTGGGCTAAGGTGATACGTTCAAAGCGATAAGGTTATGATGTTATGTACTGTGATATATGTGTGTTAGTAAAGTGTTAGTTATTGTTTTATCGTATACGTGTGTTATTGTATTTCTTACCCAGGGCTATCTTTCATAACGGGGATCCTGGGTAAGTGGAGGCGCTGCACCAGGTAAATGAGTAAGGGTTTCCCCAGGCTCCCAGCTAGCGGAGGCTCAGATCTCCTGGAGCCACAGGTGTTATACAGTTACCAGTAGTCCCTTAGAAGAGGTGTGCCGCAAGGAAAGGGACCGGTTAGACCAGAGGGGCCAATGTGAGATTGGGTGGGTCAGGCCAGTTCACAAAAAGGGCTACATATGTATATGTTTATTTATATAGCGCCATTAAAGCTGCAGTTCAGTCAATATCCTGCATGTGTTTTTTTTTTTAATAAATCATTTCTGTAGTAAGAAAAAATACTTTTAGCATTTTCTGTTTTAAAAAAAACAACTTTGAAAGACCAATTTTCTTGTATTCTATTTTAACAAGCATTTGCTAAGGCAACGTCCCTTCATGTCCTGTCACAAGCCCTGGCACACCCCTTTGTCAGCACTGCCCTCCCTCTTGCACATGTCAGTGCAGGAGTGCTCATGAATATTCATGAGCTTCCACTGACGGACAGAAGCAGAATATAAACAGATCCCTTCACTAATTATGTCACCAAATTTCGCCGATCAATACATGGAGAACGAATTGACCTGCAGCTATACAGTTCTTTAGGTAATTAGAGATTGCACACATGAAACTATTGAAGTAAAAAATAAAATTTAAAAAAAATAAAACAAAAGGCAGCTTTAATGTACGTAGCACGCACAGCACTAATACACGTGACAATCATATAAATAACAAGTAATACAAATAACACATAATGTGAAGAAGTGCTTCAGGCATAAAAGTAACATTTAGGAAAAGGAGTCCCCAACCCGAAGAGCTCACAATCGAATTGGAAAGTAGGCAGAACGTACAGAGACAGTAGGTGGGCGTTCTGGAAGGTTTATCTGAAGGTGTCCAGCTAAACACTAATAATATCAGTCTCCATATAGGTGAACGCTCTTACCTAATAAATATACATTGTTGTGTGCAATTGTATAGAGCTGGAGAAAATCAACATCTATAGGTCAATTGATTTATGTTAGTCAAGGGCTTTCTGCCAATTTCTATAGGAAACTGAACAGTTATCCTGTAAAAATCTGCCTAGTTTATTTTGTGCATTGTCACACTTAAAACTCCCCTCCATTTTCAATAATGTTGCTGACTGATCCACTCCAAACTTCTTCACACTACTTTGTTTCACATAATAATAATAATAATAATAATAATAATAACCATGTGGTTTACAGAAATAAAACCTCTGTTCTCACAACTACAGCACAGTTTGTAATTTAATTGTGCAGCTCTGTGTATTTAAGTGAGTTAGCAATAATGCATGAACTCTTCTGGGATCTGGCTGGAAGCAGGACAGCTTCAAATAACTTGTACTTCACAGGCTAATTTAACACAACAGGCAGCAGTTAAAAGGATTATAATATAATTTGCCGTAGCAATGACTAAGGTACAGAACAAAAGTCTTTTTCAGCGGAGAATAATGCCATATACGGTACCTGATAATAGGTTTGTAAAAACACGTTTTAAAAAAAAAAATCAGATTTAATGTAAGATATGTCCAAAGTCACATCACGTTTAATGCTAGTTCTTGCACTATGTTTCCACCCTTACACTTTATTTCCACAGATTACAATGTGAGAATCAGAGTGAGTCTAATATATATTCCCTGTGTTAAACCCATTCACTTTTAAACACATTTTAAATATATATTTCTGCATATTTTTTTAAACCTTTAATTTCTTTAAACAGTGGATACGTTTTTGGTGTTTGTTTTTTCTTTTCCTATTATCTTGTTCAGCTGATTTATTTTATGGACTATCACACATATTAATATATATAAATATAAATAAATAAATATAATCATCATTCAGTTTCTATCGCTCTCCAAGTGGTAGGCAGTTCATACCTGTATTTTTTTACTACAATGCATTCCCAAGGTTACCAATCTCCTTGAGATTAGTTACTTTTTGCTCCTGAGTTTTCCCCAAGGCAGCCTAAGGGCCGTTCTATACTGTTTGCGGCCGTGCGCGCGCGCGTGTGTATAGAGTTGTGTGTGTGTGTGTGTGTGTGTGTGTGTGTGTGTGTGTGTGTGTGTGTGTGTGTGTGTGTGTGTGTGTATTGTGTGAGTGAAATAATGGCTTAAATAAGATTTTTTAAAGAAAATAAAAAGTTGAATAAATAATTTTTTCATTGACACATACACACACACACACATATCCATACAAACACAAACACACATACACACACACATTTAATCGGCGGTAGCGGCGCAAAATCTTCATTTTCTGGTCTTCCCCGCTGTCTGTCGGCTCCACGCTCCCTACCGTGCGCGCGCTGCCCTTGCATAGAAGGGCTGACTAACCTCAGCCATCTATAACTGCCGTGCGCACGGCATAGCTCGCGCCCGCACTATAGAACCAGCCCAAGGTCCATTAAACTAACACACTTTACTTCTTATTGTCTGTGACGATGGACGCATGAAATCTTATACTGTTGAGAGACAGATGAACTAATATTGTCTTAAGTTCCATGAACACATATTGGCCGTTCCCATTTTGCTTAAAGCTAATTGCTCCATCAAAAATATTCTAGTTTCTAAAAAAACATATTAAAAAAAAACTTTTTAAGGAGAGAAAGATTGTTTGTGTAAAAAAAACAAACAGTGGCTGTCTAAATGAAGTTTTGCACTTGTCCAAATCAAAATGGTTTATTAATGTAATTTACAAATTAAATGTTACTTTCTCTAGGGTAGATCCACAGAGCTGCTAAATCTGGGCTACTGACGTGACGTTACCTAAATAAGTAACGTCCATTTGTTTTTCTCAGTTTAACGGGTATTAAATGCTAAATTTATGCAAAAACAATGGCCGTAGGTGATCTCGTTAGCACAGGTTTAACGCCTTTAGCACTGCTTTGCTTTAGCTTCAAATAACATGATGTTTAGCCTGTCTAAGGGCTGCTCTACAGTGCGGGTCGCGCGCGGCAGTTTTAGTTGGCTGAGGTTAGTCAGCCTTTCTATAATGGTGCTGCGCGCGCGCACGACAGTGAACGTGGAACCGGCCGACAGGGGGGAAGATGAGTAAAATAAGAATTTGCGCTGAAATGTGTGTGTGTATGTATGTATGTATGTATGTATGTATGTATGTATGTATGTACAATGTTAACAAACAATTTATTAAAGTATTTATTTATTTCAAAACTTATTTAGCACACACACATACACACATACATACCCATACATACAGCACCTCACTCGCTCACAGCATACACACAAAAAGCGTGCGTCACGTGCACGCGCGTTCGCACAGGCGCGCGCACGGCCGCAGACACTATAGAACGGCCCTTACCTGTAGGTGGCATTACTACCAATACCCTGAATAGGTGTGTAATGAAAGTAAAACAAAGAGAAGACATGAGAGGAACAGTTTCCCCAGTGACCACAGTTTGGTGAGTTTGTGTGGGTCTTATGTACTGAAGGTTTGTTGAATCTTTTTTCCAATAAATTCACTTTTGTTCAACTATGCAGTTCGGTTTAGTGTATTGATCCCTGGTGTAATTGTCAGTCTCCTGTGACAACAGCTTCAGATTATTTTGTTTCCATGAATAACAAATTGCACGCAATGCTTCAGCGTAACATCCCTTCTCCCACCATGGCATTTGAAGAGCAAGAAGCACACAGGAAAAGGAAATGGATCTATTTCGGAAAGGAGAGTTTATCCAAAGTTATAAAAAATTATGTTTTTTTATTTTACAATTATGTGTTGTAAGCGTTCTCAAGTGGTGATGGTCTGGAAAAGCAATATCATCAGTACTTGGCAGAACCAATAGCAGAAAACAATACACTCACAGAAAATGAAACTGTTGACCTGATTTAGCAGAACGTACTTTGAATATTATTGGTCTTCCAGTGTCCAGTGCTAATGTAGAATGTGTCTTCCCAGAAATTAAAATATTTACAGCAAGAAAAGAGAGCTAAAATGTCAAAGTAGTCACTCAGAAAGTATTGCATGGTGTTAACCAACTTGTTAACTAGACACAGCTGTCATTTAAAAACTTATGATGTGTTTAAACCATACGATATTTCTCAAACAATTGGAAAAAAAGACAAACAACGCAAACAATATAAGTGCAGATGTATGGGGAATCTGTAGAATTATTAATGGTCGTAACCTTGGCCCTATGTGCAGCCTACTCACAGGATACAAGAGATATAAAGGCACTTGCAAGGGGAGCTATTTTCCACGATGTTGAGCTGGTATGTGTTGATCAGGACTCTCATCCAATGGCACAAGGGAGTACAGGTAACAATCGTGCATATAAAAAAGGGCATGTATCACTCAATAGTGAATCACAGAGTCGCCACAGCACGATGTCTCTCACCGCCTCTCTTTGAACCGGTGCCTCCAGCTGGCTATGAAACCTTCTGCGTGGACTTTGTCTTTACTCCATCGCGTCCAATAGCGCTGCTGACGTCACCCTTGTTGTTACTCCCACAGTGCGGGGCGGCCTGGTACGGATCGTCTGTGTGGCCAAACTTGACAGAGAATCCTCCACTCTACGCGTTTCGCCCAGTGAGACTGTTACGGCTTCGTCAGGAGTGTCTTACACTATACGATAATAGATCTCATTTTAAATGAGTAGCTCATTTTTCATAAGACTGTTACAGTATATATTGATACGAAAGAAGACTGCTCATTTAACAGCAATACTTTTAAGGACACTAATTATATATTAAGGTGTTATTGAATGTTTTTTTATTGCTTATGTTAATATATCATGTATAAATATGTATGTTCATTGATATGAGTTGGAGCAAGTATGCATCACTTCATTAGTGCTTATTAATCCATTTACGTTTAGAAAGAGACATTAGTTTATTTTGGAAGCTATTACCAATCTAATGGACAGCACTATATAAAATATAGCAGTGTGACATAGCCATGATTGACTCCTGAGGATGCCCGAATAAGCAAAACGCATGTTTCACTGATTTTTATTCACCTTTTTATTCTGAATCCGGACACGGAAGACAGCGTAGCTGGAAGGCGACCTGCAGCCACGCTGATAGGAGTGCCACGGGGTGTTTTAAACTTCATTTTGTGAGTTTTTTTCTGTTTATATGTTCAATAAAACTTTCATCTTGACTGAAGACTGTCACTGACGCCCTGCTATCCTTTCACCCCACACATCCTCGTTTCCTGAATCGGGGAGGGGGGGAGGATTGGAGCGTGTGAGAGAAGGGGAACCGCCAGCCAATACTCTGCCCGCCAGCAGCTGATTACACGTTGCCACGGGAAGCACCGCGGACGGGTCCATCAGAGGCAACCCCATATTATTCTCTCCCAGGATTGAGCTTACACATGGCCGTGTAAGTTATTTATGAGTATTATTCTAACCCCCCCCCCCCTCCATTTCCATCTGAACATTATCAGTCTTTTGGGCTAAGAAGTAGCTACCAGAAGCAAGATACCTTTACACATATGTGCTCACACAGGGCCGTGTGAGTATTTGACTAAAAACTACTGTCATTTCATCACCACACCTTTATTAAACAGCTAGACATGCTATGAAGTCATCTTAGTACTGTTAATATAGGTCAATCTCCTCTAATCCTTTGCTCCCCCTTTTTTTCTCTTCGTTCTCCTATACCCTGAGGGTTTGGATACCCCTCTCTGGGGTCGAGCAGAGGAACTCATCGCAAGTTACGGATCCCACTGTGAAAGACTACATCATTGGTTTTGGGATAAGTATTTTACTGTATTCTCTACCCTGTACTAATATCCTAAGGTAAGCGCCCGGTTTTTTGTCTGCACTTCACCTACATGTAGGTGATTGTATCTGTGTATGATTGAATGCCGATATTTACAAGGTGATCCAAGAGGGATCAAAAAAGATTCCCCGTATCTGCACTCAGCCCAAAAAATTCCTAATACAATAAAGCAGGCAGATAGTTTGCAAATAATGTTGGTTTTAATTGGTGTTAATACACCTGGGCTATATATCAGAGATCTGGATTTTGTAACAATATCCCCTGAGAGCAAGTGTCACAAATCGCTTGGTTTGTATCAAAGTTAGCAAATAAATAATCTTATGAATCCAAATGATGTCAGTGTGGATGTCTCAAAAAGTGTAAAATATCCTTTCATAGCGGTGATGAGCAGCATATTCAGTGTTCACTGATTCATAGAAGAGACACCATTTAGTATTGGAAATATATCCTTATGTCCCTGGTTGTTACCGAAGGGGGTTAATCAGAATAGAGTGTAGTGATTCATTCAGCTATGTGAGCATAAATCTCTAACACAGCAGAGCAGGTCCATGCAACATGGTGTCATTCCAAACTCTTTTTACACCCGTGGTGTTCTCTATATTCAGCAAGTGTAGTGACTGATCAATCAGAAGGTAGAAAGTAACTCATGAAAAAAAAACCTGTATTTATTAAAACAGGGGTAAAGCGTGAGTCGCAATATAGTACTTAGATATATTTTCTATGGCATAGTACTGTACTTGCACACATATGTTGCACTTGCAGAGAAAACCTATTTAATCTGTAAAGTGACTACATACATATGCTGCATTGCTGTGGATCTTTGTGTAAGTATCCAGAGTCAGGCCTCGCTCATACAGTAGTGCTGGCGACGGCACTGATGACATCACTCGTCGCCACCCGCGAAAGTTATAATTTAACTTTTAGTGATTGAGTTATCGACGGGGTCATTGATTGGGTCCGAGACAGTCACATGTGGTGACAGTCTCTGAAAAATCTCATTTCCCCGGCTTCCAAATTTTTGGTCGCGACGTCGCTCCGTCGCCCATCGTGCTTACTATAAGCGCTCGCGACGGAGTCCATTGTTTTGTTTTGGAGCGACGTTGCGGGCACTAGAAGCGCAGCCTCAGTCTTAGCTACATCCCCCTCATAGAGACAAAGTAATATCTGACCTGACAGTAAGTATCAGTCATGTTCACCATATCTATCTGTATACTGACATTGTTTCAATATACCTTTGTATCCCACCGGGGATTTTTAACAATTGACACTGTGTATATATGTTGCACTAAGTGAGTTTATTTATCTGTCTGCTTTATTGTAAATACCAGTATTCTATTACCCCATGGACCCCATAGATCTAGATATTTCACTGTTACTTGTTTATTAAGGTTGAGCGTTTAGTATTTTTCTGTGTTTATATATGATTTTATGCCACCTGTTATCTATGTCAATAACAATTGCTGTGTTTATAACTTGTGTTGCCATTTTATTAAAAAAATGTAAACACAGTTGTTTGCAATTTCTTCTTAGTATATATTATGAAAACACTGGGGGGGGGGGGGCATGTTTTCTTGCATATTGAAAATGATTAAAAAATATTTACAATAAACACCAATTTAAAATAAAAAATATACACCGAAAACCGGAATCACTAAATATGAATAAGGAACAGATAGTCTTTTCTGGATCTATCCATTATGATATGTGATAATGTTTTTGTAAACCCGCAGCTACCAATAGTTTATTGAAAGCAGATAGCCAACATACTGTATACCAGCTTTGAAGACGGGCATCCCAGTGGGGACGTTCCTTCACTTTCATAGGAACTGCTCCACCTTGGACCTCTTTGATCTTCAAGCTAAGGACCTTTCTGGTGAATTTGTTGCAAAAGGATATCTGAAACAATGTAGAGTAATAAGTCACATCTTACTCTTGATTTTATTTACAGGAACAAATATTTATCTGCTGCCATGGGCTCTGAAGAAAGAATTATTTATCTGCCTGGATAAGAAGCCCATAATTTAAATGTGTCAAAGCAGGACACTAAATTATGAATGAATTCTGAACTATGTGGTGCCTGGACCCAGATTGTTAAGAACAGCACAGGGGGACATACATTGATGTATACATTTAAATGTTAAATACATCATACTAGTTTAAAGAAAACAAGCAGCACTCTGATCATGTGTTATCAACCAGTGATTTATTACTGCATTCCTTGTGTAGCGCACTTCCCTTCACCCCCTGGGAGATGTGTAGCTACGGTGTGTGTGTGGTGCAATACCTGGTGGCTCACAGGAGGCTTGAGCCTCCGCTGCTGGGAGCCTGAGGTGTATCCTGGAATGATGCTCGGTAGCGCCTCCACGTGTGCGGGATTCTATGGTGTAGAATGACCCCGCTACAGGACACATACAATAAACAATACACAATGGTATAATTAGAACAAGTTTACTATATGCATAATAATGATCGTAATCAACACACAATAGTGCCACAACTGCAACACTAGGCCTTGCAGGGCCGTAACCCCACACCGTGTCCCCCAACACGTGTCCTCAGAGTCTCACACTTACCCAAGTGTGTGAGATAGCGCTGCCCACTAAAACTGAGGTGTACGTTGGTGCAAGTGTTGCGATAAGGTACCTGCCGGGTGATACAACACCCGGGCGCGCAGATGCTGTCGTTGGAATCCACGGATCCAGAAAGGTGCTCCGCGACGCCTCAACCTCTACAGTGCGTGGCTCCTGCGTGGAGTGATCCACCTTTAGAATGTCTTTCACTCTGCAGAGGGTGATCGAGTTGCAGACCACCAAGGGCCAGGATACCAACGCATCCTGGCTGTGTCCCTCACTCTCTCTGATACTACAGGGCCATGTCCCTACCCTATGGACCAGTCCCTGCAGCAACCACACACTGAGGAAAGTCGGGCCTAGCTGGGGCCTAACAGGGGTTTTCTGGCCTAGTGCAGATGCCACAGACACCTGCACACACAACCTACCCCTTCCTTGTCCCAGCTCCGACTGACTCGTGGTGCAGACACGTGAAATGTATCAATGTTCCCCTCAGGAGACTCCTGGCACCCTATTGGCTAAGCGTAGCTAGGTGATCTTGCAGCCTCATGGTTTGCTGGGAACTTTAGCTCCCCTGTGGAACTTGTCCTAGCCCTATAGGCTGTTGTGAATCACATGGTGCCTCCCTGAAGCTCATGGGACTTGTACTCCCTGCTAAGAGCCTCCTCTGATTGGCTGCTGTTCGCGCGCATACCCTGTGCATGCGCAAAGCTCTATGTGACGTCCACCGCACTTCTGCTGGTCCTGCGCATGCGCAATGCTGTAGACCTATTCAAAATGGCAGCCTCCGCTAGGCGGATGTGCTGCAGAGCCTCCGGAACACCGGAGCGCTCCCGGTAACTGCACACACCTCTCTGGCTAGCCGCCAGGTTTGCCGCTGACTTCGGCAGTACCCGAGTATAGAAGGCGATCCTCCTCCAGTGACTGGCTTATTTCAACCCCACAGCGAGCGGTATTCCTGGCGAAAAGACCCTAAAACAAATGTGCATGTCCTAGTCACCTTTGGTGAGTAGGATTTCAATTTTTATCAAGACGGAGCAAGTTTCATCTTCCAAGTGCACAAGCACATGAAAGTTTTTTTATATTTTATTTTTTATATTGCATTATATAATGTTTGGCTTAATTGTTTATAATGAATTGTTTTATATTAAATTGCTCTCTTTACAAACGTTGTCCCCGGGTAATGCACTACTGCAGTGTCTTCTGTACATCTTGTCTTCCTTTCATGAGGTATTAGCCTAAGAGAAGAACTTTATCCACAACTATACCCCTATCCTTGCCTCAGCGCCATAGGAGGTTCTCCTTCCCCATGTTTGAAACTATAAATGGTAATGCCAACTTTACTTTGTGCCCAGGACACACTTGAGAATGAGAGGTTACTTGCAATGCATATTTTTCCTTGTAACATATTTTATAAATAAATAATGGCACACCAATAAAACTTTGTTACAGAGCAAATTTGCTCCCCACCATGTCCCATGCACCAACCATGTCCCATGCACCACCACCCATGCCAGTAAAAAAATTAGACTACAAACAGCAACCTGGACTGTAACTTAAATTTCCTTCAGAACGCACACGAGGTGCTGATCTGTCCATCACTGCCACACTCTGCAAATGAACACCCCACAATGCTTTGCTGTGTGCTATGTTACAGGCTTTGGTGCACAGCTTCCCTATGCAGCTCTTTACTGCCCCTTTCCGCACCATAAGGCTGCGCTCATGGTGACGGTGCATGCTACCGCGCGCGCTACCGCGCACACTCCTGCTGCCACAGCGATCTGTGCAATTGGCTGCAGGAGATTGGGGATGCGGCGAACGCATCACGGAGCTGGTTCACCCTCATTGACAAATTTACTTGTCTCTCCAAACTGCAGCAGCGACGATGCGCTACATCGCCGCCAGTACTATGCTACCTTCAATAAGGAAGCATAGAAGAGTCCCGAACGTGGGCGCGCATGCAGCTACGCCCCCACCGTGAGCGCGGCCTAAGAAGTGCTAGTTCATGCCACATCGCCTCTCATATGTGAAGTGTCGAGTGTGATCCTCTATACTCCCTGCATATAGCTGTGTACGCAGGTGAGAGTATGTGGTATAGTTCCTACCCTCTTTATAGTTTGACAATATAACTCATGAGGCTGCACATTTGCCAGTCGTGAGTGCTATAGTATCACAAACACACACATGAAGAGGCCCATTCTCATCCCTTAAGGCAGGGGTGCGCAAACTTCTTGCTTTGTGCCTCCTGCCGGCTCTCCCCCCACTGCTCGCGGCGCCACACCTTCCCTGCTCTGAAGCGTCAAATGACACCGCAGCGTCAGTTGACGTCTTGTTCCCACGGCCAAAGCTGGCTGAATCATGGTAAGGGAAGTTGCAGAGGCCTCGCGTGGTCCTCCGCCATTTAACATTTAATTTAAATGCTTTGGGGAAGAGCACGGGGCCTCTGCAACCGCCGAGCCCCCCCAAAAAAATCTCACGTCCCCCAGTTTGCGCACCCCTACCTTAAGTAGACCATCACATTGAGCTATGGGAGATTTAGAAGATGAACGGATGGTCCTTTCTACCTATGAAGCTTAACTTCCAAATTAGAGTGGGAGAGAAGTTATTACTGGCATTGACAAGATCTACTTATTCCTGTAAAGTTAGTCCTGGTCCCCATCTGTCTGCATCAGAGAGAGGAAGCAAAATCATCTCCTGTTTCCTGTGAACAGTATTGATTAGAACACTGTGCGGTTTCTATGTTCAGTCATGAAGATACGTCATGAAAATCTGATAATTGAAAACAACAGGACATTGTATTAAAAAATCCGCATCACCTTTATAAAATATTAAATGTGCTCCAAACGAATTAGTTTGAAAATTTTATTCCCCTTGTAATATGAGAACATTTCAAACTCCATTAAGAAACTAAAGGAGATAATCATAAGGTAACATTGTGTTTTGCATGTAGCATGTGGCTTCAGGAGAAGCAGATAAATACACCTTCATTATTACCTAATATGAACTAGTGTAATACTCCAGGCAACTATTAGCACATAGTACTGGAACTCTACTAAACATCTTCATGTTTTTTCCCTTTTCCAGAGTCTGGTTCAGATGAACCCTGTTCACGTAATGTAACTATGTATTTGTAACCATGTATCTGTCATCACAACTCCGTAAAAGCGAGGTAACTCTCAATGTAATACTTCCTGGTAAAACCTTTTATACATAAATAAAATGTAGCATAGTAAATAAATAGCAGTGCACACTGACTTTATGCTCGGTGAATCGCTGGCAAACTGTGACTGAGCGGCAATTATTTTCAGGACTACAAAAGGGCAAATTGTGCAAATGCTTGCAAACGTTTTGCACGTGTGAGTGGCAGTGGCCTCATTTTCAATACAATAGGTCAGGTGTGGGCAAACATTTTTGTTTGCGTTCTCTTGCCTGCTTTTCCCCCCCCTTCTCGCGCCCCCCCCCCCCCACCTTACCTCCGGCATCTACGGCGTAATTTGACGTCACAACGTCATGTGACGTCTTGTTGCCATGGCGACACGTTGCCAGAAGCCGCCGGAGAGAGAAGGTAAGAGCTATACACAGGCCTCGCTTGCTCCCCTGGCATCTTATTTAAATGTTGCGGGGGAAGAGCGCGGGGCCTCTGTAAGCACCGCCCCTCCCCCCAGTTTTCGCACCCCTGCAGTGGGTTACTGTAAATGCAGGTGATGACGTTGCAACTTTACAATAAGGGCAGTTAAAATGTGGAATTCATTACCCACAGAGACTATCATGGCAGATACAATAGATATCTTCAGAAAACGGTTGAACATCTTTTTAGAATGGAAAGGTATATAGGGATATACCAAATAACTAAACACGGGAAGGATGTTGATCCAGGGAGAAATCTGATTGCTATTCTTGTAGTCAGGAAGGAGTTTTTTCCCCCACTTATAAGACATCATTGAATGATGTTTCACTGGGGTTTTTTGTCTTCCTCTGGATCAAAATACTGTAAGTACAAATATAGGATAAAGTATCTGTCGTCTAAATTTAACATAGGTGAAACGTGATGGACGCATGTATTTTTCCAACTTCATCTACTGCGTCACTACAGTATGTAACTATGTAACTAGATTGTTATACTTTTGTTAACTGCGCAATAAATGATTGTTTAATACTTCTTTTCTATATGAAAAAATATATATTAAAAAATATATATATATACTGTATATACACACACACACACACACACACACACACACACACACACACACACACACACACACACACACACACACACACACACACACACACACACACACACACACACACACACAAAACACATCTGAACACCACACACACTTAACGCATTCTCTCACTTAACTATCTGTCTCTCCTACAGGACAATCCTGGCTGAAAGAGGGGCCCACACAGAAAGGCTTATCAGATACAGTATATAGAATTGAATGCCAATATGCTGTAATTTATATCGGTAGTTGAGGGATTGGGGGGGGGGGGCTATTTGTTAAATTATACATGTTATATTGTAGTTATGTTGTAGATGTTATATTGTTATAAATAAACAATAAAAAAAATTACTACTTATTCATAAGAACTTCAACATTATATTTTTCACAGTAAAAAATTCTATTTATTAATTAAACAAAAAATATTTTAAACTAATAACTCACACCCAACCTAAACTCCCTCAATCTGGGCATGGACAAAGCTATTCACTGTGCCATCTGTTGGACACATGCTGAATTGCAATGAAATAAATTAACCCCATAAAACTGAGGGATGGGATTCCGTGTGCTGCCAGCAGCCGGACCGCAGTACACAAACTGCAATGACCCAGTGCAACCTCGCGCCTTGTCACAGTCCCGAAGACAGTAAGTCTTGCTATATCTGTAGGTGTCCCAGGGTGGGAGGTTGGTATCAGGAAACCAGGGGGCATGCAGCACTCAAGAATAAAACATTGTCAGAAACTGCTTGCAATTTAGTTGAGGAAAAATGATTTATTATGCAGATGAGACAGAGCACAATTCTAGGGAGAGCCTTACTCTATTGGTTACCCCTGTAGCAGGGACCCTTTACCTGCCAATGTAAGTAGATTGGGTTAAAGGGCAAATTCCTGTAGAGTTGTAGGGGAGATGTCTTCTATAGTTCTGTTCCTTAGCACTGCCTCCGAGGGGTGCACAACCTTAGAATGAGAAGTCAAACCCCAACTCCATGCTTAAATTCACTGAAATGTTGTGCTATAGGGGATTCCATTTTGCCTGTAGGAATGTCACTTTTGGGTTCAGACAGCTGTGTTTTTATGGCACGTGACGTCTGACCAATATATAATTTGCCACAATGGCACTTAGGGGCATACACAACATAAGCTGTATCGCAGCAACAGAAGTCTGGTAGCTTAAAGTTTTCACCATCCACTTATGGGGAAAACATATCTACCTTAATATTGTTGCTGCAGTGCAGACATGGGAAGGTGCCAGGTTTTGGTTGAGCTAGGACCCTTAATTTTGTAGGCATAATAGTCTCCGTTTTGCCCAGTTTATCTCGTAAACTGCATGCCTGTTTATATGAAAATAAAGTTTGTTCAGTAAACAAGTGGCCTTTTGCAGTGCCTTTTTCCATAATATTCCAATGGTTATTGATAATGTGTTGAATTTCCTTTTGATTTTATAATAAATGTGAATACAAAAAGGAATACAGTACGAGTGATTTTCTTTTGAATAGGTGCTTTTGCCAATAACGTTTGTCTGCGTATTAACCTACAGTAGTAGCCTTTTCTTTGGCCACTGCCAGTTTGGTTCATGAATATCTTCTTTGTTTAATGTTAGAACATTTTTTGTTTTAAAATAAATAAATGACTAACGTGCTACTCTCCAGAAACTCAGTACCGGCTCATGTAGGAACGTGAGGATTCCCACCCCATACCTACAACCAGAAAATCAGTATGCAACACAGGGAATCTTCGGCAATGAAGATAGACGTGTCGAAGTGCTGAAAATGTTTATTCGTTTTGGATCATTTTAATGTGAAATGGGCATTTTTTCACAAATTTCATAAGCTGCCTCTTCCCCAAAAAATTATCACATTTTTTTCAGGGGAAGAGGTCAGAATTGTAATTGTTAAGCAAAGCTGCATTCTGGGGGTTTATTGAATAAGGGCCTTTTTGTCCCAACAGTAGTCAAATGCTTTGGAGTATTTGTATGCTGTTCACCTAATTTCTTTTACAACAATTAGCAGCTAACATTCGAGTTAAGCTAATTTAGAGGATATAGAAACACCACAACAAAATACTTTAAAAGTCCATATGAGGAGGAATTCAGTCTTTCCAAGTAAATCAATTACAGTGATACGTGGTTGGGGGGGAGAAAAAACGAAACTTGTTTTTTGCACATTACATGGGATTTCTTTTGTTGCTGGACAGCTCCAGTAATAGAACTGTAACTAATATTACTGTATGAGTCCAGAAACTAGAATCTTTTTTTCATTCAGATATATTGCTACTATGCATTCACAAAGAACATTCTGACAGGATACATTAACCACAAACACAATTTATATAACTATATGCTTCTGAATGCAGCTGTTATTTCTACTCATATATATGAGATTATGGGATTTCCAGAATTAACCAGTACAGTCCTTGTTTACTAATGGTTTTGCCTAATATAGCGTTATCTGGCACAGTGACTGTGGGCTATTTATTTTTAGTACATTTAGCATGTAATTGAAAGTGTTCAACTACCATCCTATTCACTGATCAAATATTTATGGAGGTGACTAAGTGCTGATTTGCAAAAGACGTGGCCCACACAGCACAGCGGATACGTTTCCTTCTGGATGAGCAATTCCCAGAAGCAATGGATGACTTCATACATATCAAATAATAGATGTGAGCTACTGACGAAGTACACTCTGCCTACGACCACCAGCAAATGGGCAACCTTCAGATGTGCATGAGCCGAACACATATTGTCTAACTCTAAACAGGCATTAACAATGATAGAAGCCAGGGAACGGAGTTATGCAGTGTTAAACAAACCAACTCTTTGCAAATCTGCCAAACCATAAGCTTTGTAATAATAAAGTCTATTTTTTTTTTTTTTTTTAAATATATAATTCTAGAAATGATAAAAAATAGTTGCTGGCTAATTCCATTATTTCATAGAAAAAAGGCGAAAAATCAAGAGACAAAAAAAAAGGGAAGTATACCTTTTGTTACAGAAAAAAAACAAAAAAATGTAAGTAAAATGATACGTTATTAAACAAGTGGAAGATTATTGGAAGTGTCATTTTACGTACACTTCAATCCTACCATAAGTGTAAGCACAATGTAAAAAAACGAACAATTATTGTTTATTTATAATAATTGATTTTCTAATTGAATTACATAAATAAAAGTACGAGGTATAAACCATGAAGCTGAGTTCAAATGACTTAGCTGTGTGGGAGATTTTTTAATCATATGCATATAGTTAATTTAAGTAAAAGGGTACACATTTACTACAGTGACTACTGTACAAGCTTTCTTTAAGTCCTTTGAAGTTCCATACTAAAGTCTAGCAGGATCTGCAGGTACAAAGAGAAAGAAATACGACTACTAAGAACAAGAGGCGCAGTTTAATAAAAAATACACCCCATTCTGGATCCATAGAAGGACGGTGTCTTCTTGATTTAGGGGTGGTAGAAGATTTGGAACATACTATGCTCTTGTTGATCTACTATGATGATCTGGCATTGAAGAGACTGCATTAAAGTTGGAGTTGGAGCAATGTAATTGTTGAAATCCTTCATTTACACCGTATTATGGAGTTAGTAATATTTAATTGTGGCTCTCTATAAAATACAGGATCCATTTCTAGCCCTGATCTGGTAATCTGCCTGTGTTTCCAACAAATTTAGAAAAATATCCACCAAGGGTAGCAATCACGTGGTCACAACTGGCCCCTACTAACATGAATGTAAAGTGAAGTGGGCTGCTCTTCCATTTCAATCCATCAGAGCTGTGAACGTGATCTCCCCCTAGAAAAGGAGTAAAAATAGCATGGTGTACTCTGTACATCATAAAGGCAGCCTGATGGGTGTAATGGCTCTGGTCCATGGTTTTGCTGAAACTTGCCCTTATGTGGCCATTGCTGCCATCTTGGTTCCTGACAAACCTCTTCCTGGACTTGGTAATTGGCTACACCTGTTCTAGTCCTTTAAATAGCAGTCACGGACTCCCATCCCCGGCATGGTTTTCTGTTCCATGTGTTCCCGGACCCGTCTGTTCCTGTGCCCTGTTCACGTAGATTTGCTGTTGTCGACCCCAACATGTGACCACAACTTTGCACCTCTGCTGCCTGCCTTGACCTCGGCCTGCATCCAGACTACGACTACTCTAACAGGACCTGTCCCATGGCTTTGGTTGGTGATCATATACCCCTACCTTAGCTCTGCGGGTGTGTTTCCTATCGGAGACGAGCATCGTTATATAATGCTCGGGTCAAACATGAACCCCGCTGAGGAAGGGAGGCTTCTGTCCCTATGGGGCGAACTCCTGGAGACTCACTCCAACTGCCTAGAAACATTGGAACGGAAGCTGGACACCATCACCGCTACGCTGCAGACCCTGTGCGGTCAAATCAGCACATCAAGTCCTGCTTCTAACTCCCTTGGGATACCCATTTCTTTTTCTTGGGGCCCGTAAACTAACATTGTATTCCAGGAGCCAAAAATTAATTTTCCAAGGCTCCTGCTTTAAAGTCATGTTTCCCTTTATCTGATTTCCCTGCAGTGTTTGATGTACCCATTTTTATTTAAAGACAAGTTCCCTTATTACTGTGTTCCCTGCAGGAGGATATCATCTATACCAGACTGCATCATTACTGCTATGATGCTGCCTTTACCATTTATATTTGCTGTGACTTCACTTCTTCTCAAATTATGCACTTCTTTTTACCAGCCTCAGTATGTCTCTAACTCTATTCATATATCTCCATCTCTCCTTCCTTCATCACTTCTCTGTTCACATGAACTCCTTTCTTACCTGCGTCTTGTGACACCACACAGCTATATCCCCTGCACTAAAAAAACACCCCTACAAATCATCCTCACACATCCTCTTTCTATCCATGCTTCTCCTCCTTGCTTCTGGGGATATCTCTTCCAATCCTGGTCCCTGCCTTATTCCTACATGCGCTCGTCCTTGCCTGCCAATTGCAAACTCTACTCCCTCTGGTGTCAACCCCTCCAACCTCATACCCATCCCCTGCCACCCTCCCTCCTCTCTCCCTTCCTCCTGTGCCCTTTTGGAATGCTCGCTCTCTTTCTAACAAGTTCGTCTCTGTACATGACTTTTTTCTCTCTCACTTTCTGCTCCTATTTGCTATAACTGAGACCTGGCTCACTCAGTCTGACTCTGCTCTGGAAGCTGCCCTCTCCTATGGTGGCCTTTCCTTCTCCCACACTCCGCGCACTGATGGCAGGGGTGGAGGCGTGGGGCTCCTGCTCTTCTCTATTTGCCGTTACCGAACCCTTCCTATTCCTCCATCTCTTGCTTTTCCCTCCTTTGAGGCTCACACTGTCCAGATTTTCTCTCCTCTCCCTGTCCATGTGGCGGTCATCTATCACCCACCTACCTCTACTCATCCCCCTTCTGCCTTTCTCTCTCACTTTGAATCCTGGCTCTCTTTCTTCCTCTCCTCAGACTCCCCTATTCTTCTCCTTGGGGACTTCAATTGCCACATTGATGACCCCCTCTCTACCTTGGGCTTCCCGCTTTCTTTCTCTAACCTCTTCTTTTGGCCTTCAACAGTGGACTGCAGCCAGCACCCACAAGGATGGCCACTACTTAGACCTGGTTTTCACTAAAAACTTCTCTCTTTCCGATTTCTCCATTTCCCCTTTTCCTCTCTCTGACCATCACCTCATCTCATTCTCTCTATCTCGCTTCTCCCCTTCTCCACCTCCATCTACCCCCCGGTTCTGCAGAAACCTGCACTCTATTCATTCACCTGACTTTGAGTCCACTTTACGCTCCTCACTCTCCTCTCTCAGCTCTGCTACAGACCCTGACAACCTGGTCAGGAACTACAACTCTGTCTTGTCCTCCTCTCTTGATCTACATGCCCCGCTTTCGCTCTGCCGGCCTCACCCTTCTAACCCTAAACCCTGACTAAATTCCCACACGCGCATGCTGCGTTCCTCCACTCGTTCCTCTGAGCGCCTCTGGAGGAAATCTCAGACTCTCGCAGACTTCCTTCACTAAAATTTATGCTATCCTGTTTCAACTCTGCCCTTTCGCAAGCTAAACAAGCCTACTTTTCTTCACTAATCAACTTGCACAAGTCTAACCCACGCCGACTGTTCTCTGTCTTTGATACTCTACTCAAACCACCCTCAGCTGCCTCTCCTTCCTCCATCTCCGCTCAGGACTTTGCTGACTATTTTAAGGAAAAGGTGGAATCCATACGGCAGAACATCCCCTCTGTTTCTTCCTCCCATCCTACACCTCTTCCAAACTCTCCTCCTGCCTTCCTTGACTCTTTTTCCACAGTCTCAGAGGAGGATGTGTCCGTGTTGATCGCCTCTTCTCCCTCTACCACTTGCCCTCTTGACCCCATTCCCTCCCATCTCCTAAAACCTCTTGCTCCTACTATAATCCCTACGCTCACGCACATTTTTAACTCCTCCCTCTGCGCTGGAACCTTTCCATCCTCCTTCAAACATGCAACAGTCATACCATTACTCAAAAACAGCAAGCTTGGCACTACCTGTCTTTCTAACTATCGGCCTGTCTCCCTCCTGCCTTTTGCCTCTAAACTCCTTGAACATCTTGTATTCTCTCGTTTGCTCCATTTTCTCAACACCTATTCTCTCCTAGACCCTCTACAATCTGGCTTCCGCACTGCTCACTCCACGGAAACAGCCCTCACTAAAATAACTGACGATCTCCATGCTGCCAAAGACAGAGGTCATTACACTCTGCTCATATTACTCGACCTCTCTGCAGCATTTGACACCGTGGACCACCCTCTTCTCCTTCACATTCTCTATACTCTTGGTATTCGGAACAAAGCTCTATCCTGGATCTCATCCTACCTCTCCCATCGTTCTTTCAGTGTCTCTTCTGCTAACACCTCCTCCTCCTCTATGATCTCTCTGTGGGGGTACCCCAGGGCTCTGTCCTGGGACCTCTTCTCTTTTCTCTGTATACACTCTCTCTAGGTGACCTAATAACATCTTTTGGGTTTAATTATCACCTCTATGCTGACGACACACAAATATACTTTTCAACACCTGACCTTACACCTGCTGTACAAACCAAAGTTTCTGAATGTCTCTCTGCTATATCATCCTGGATGGCCTTCCGCCGCCTTAAACTCAACATGGCTAAAACAGAGCTCCTCATACTTCCTCCCAAACCTTGCCCTACTACCTCCTTCCACATTACTGTTGGAACTACGATCATTCACCCAGTAGCACAAGCACGCTGCCTAGGGGTCACACTCGACTCCTCTCTCACATTCGCCCCTCACATTCAAAACATTTCTAAAAACTGTCGCTTTTTTCTCCGCAATATAACAAAGATACGCCCTTTCCTCTGTTGCTCGACTGCTAAAACTCTGACTCAGGCCCTCATTCTCTCCCGTCTTGATTGCTGTAACCTCCTGCTGTCCGGCCTTCCTGCCTCTCACCTGTCTCCCCTACAATCTATCCTAAACGCTGCTGCCAGAATCACTCTACTCTTTCCTAGATCTGTCTCAGCATCTCCCCTCATGAAATCCCTCGCCTGGCTTCCAATCAAATCCCGCATCTCACACTCCATTCTTCTCCTCACTTTTAAAGCTTTACACTCTTCTGCCCCTCCTTACATCTAAGCCCTAATTTCTCATTATGCACCATCCAGACTCTTGCGTTCTTCTCAAGGATGTCTTCTTTCTACCCCCTTTGTATCTAAAGCCCTCTCCCGCCTTAAACCTTTTTCACTGACTGCCCCACACCTCTGGAATGCCCTTCCCCTCAGTACCCGACTAGCACCCTCTCTATCCACCTTTAATACCCACCTTAAGACACACTTGCTTAAAGAAGCATATGAATAGCACTGTGAATATTCTGAACACATGATACATAAAGCTTGGCCCCCTGCAGACGCACTTGCCAGAACTTTCTCCTACTGTCTCTGTACGTTCTCCCTACCTACCAATTAGACTGTAAGCTCCTCGCGGCAGGGACTCCTCTTCCTTAATGTTACTTTTATGTCTGAAGCACTTATTCCCATGATCTGTTATTTATATTATCTGTTATTTACTTGATTACCACATGTATTACTACTGTGACACTCTATGTACATTAATGGCGCTATATAAATAAAGACATACAATACAATACAATATTTTATATCCCTATCCTTAATTCTAAGGCTTTTGCTTGAAAGACCCCCACAATATTTTGTATACCTATTACCAGGGCTCGACAAATTATGCATTTTCTTTTTAATGGCACTGTACAATGGCGAAAATGCAACTGAGTGTGCACTGCCTCTCTCATGCCCTCCTCCTTCTCACCCCACTCCCACTCCTCCTCCCCTTCTCACCCCACTCCTCCCCCTCTCACCCTACTCCTCCCCCTCTCACGAATTAGGAGGGGAGAGAGAAGGGAGGGAGAGAGAGAGTGGATGGGATAAGCTTTTACTACAGTCTATGGGTAGTAGTGGTTACTGGGGTGGTAATTGGTAGAAACAGAGTTCTTGCCGAAGCAAGACAAAATAAGCCCCTATGGTCTAGCACTGACCTATACAGTTAGATAAAGATGAGTGCTAGATCATAGGGGCTTCTTTTGTCTTGCTTAGGCAAGAACATAATTGCAAGTCGCCAAGATCAGCGACTGAGTCAGGTTCTCCTGAAGGGGGGATACTGTATGGGTTTTGCTTGAACTTGCCTTTACATGGCTATTGTGGCCATCTTGGTCCCTGGCAAGTCTCTTTTTTTCTGAACTTGGTAATTGACTACACCTGTTCCAGGGCTTTAAATACAGTAGCAGTCACGGACTCCCAGCCCCAGCCCGAGCATGGTATGCTTGCACTCCCCCCCCCACCCCCCAACACACACACACACAAAATGGCACCCTCCGAAGCACAACTACACAAAATAGCAACCTCTCTACGCTGCACAACTACAGCCCCGGGCAGCGCACACAAAAACATGGCACCCCCGCGCAACACACACACAAAACATGGCACCACTCCTACAGAGCACACACACAAAATGGCACCCCCGCGCAGCAAACACACACACACACAGCACCTCCCCTGCACAACACACACAACATGGCACCCCCCGTCCCCACACAGACACACAACATGGCATCCCCCGCACAGCACACACACGGCACCCCCCTTCCCCTGTGCAGCACACACACACACAACATGGCACCGCCTTGCTGCACACAGACAACATGGTACCTTCCCCCCCCCCCTGCAGCATACACACACGGCACCCCCCTTCAGCACACACACACCATGACACACCCTGTGCAGCATGCAAACAACATGGCACCCCCCCTGCAGCACACACAAAATGGCACCCCTACCTAAGCATGCACAAAATGGCACCCTCCCACACACATACACACCAAACGGAACAGCCCCTCACAAAGCGGAATCTGTTCCCCCCCACAAACGGAATCCCCCCGAAGACAGAATATTTCCCCTTCTTTTTGCTCCTATCCTTTTTTGACCAGCCGGTTGTGTGGATATATTTTTTTTACCACTTTAGGGTTTAGTTCATAGTCTTAGGATCTCAATTTAGGTATTTTTTAGGCTTTTGTCTCCCCCCCTCTGCTCCCCCCCCCCCAAACGGAATCTGTCCCTCCCAAACAGAATCTCTCCCCCTAATGAAATCTCTCTCACCCCCTCTTCCCCCCCACCCACTCACTCACCTTAGTGGATACTCTGCTGCTCCACTGCTTTGACGCCCTCTCCTCACACAAGCAGCTGCACAGCATGTTCAGAGAGAATTGTAACATTGTTCCCGCGATGTGCAGTTGCTTGTAGTCCCTGCCCATTCAGGCATTTCCTCCAATCCAGGCTCTTGGGAGGCGGCGAGCCTGAGGACTGTGATGTCAGAAAGAAGCAGGAAAAATCTGCCGCCCCCACATTCTGCCGCTCTTGGCCCGGGCCTAATGGCAAATCTGCCACTGGTTAGAGGTCACATAGTCCGGCGGTAGGCAGGTGTCTATTACAGGCAAGACAAGGGTTCCAGCGGGAAACTAGGCAAGGAGTATCTTGCACAGGGAAGAGAAGGTAATGGAAGCCTTATAAAGGGAGAAGTCAGACGAGAGCAATAGGCTCAGGAAGAGGCTGACTTCCTACCTCGTGGGCCATGTTGGTAGAAGCAGGGTAAGTCAGAAGGCATCCATGTTGGAGATCCAATAGGACCGTTGCTTGGAGTGTTATTTGTAAAAGAAGCAGTTCTAGTAGATTTGAGATTTTTATGCCATATCTGGTAAACTATGTATCTTGGACATTGATTCTTCAATTTACTGGGCGAAAAATAATCTCAATGCACCAGCTCCAGATTATTCATAGCTAATACTGTTCACTAATAAATACAGTTGTATAAGAGCAGGGGAAAGGTGAGTTGATTGCTGAAATTCTTGGCATTGGGCTGGTACAGCCGTTTGTTACCATAGGATTCATTTGTCTCCCTAGATGAATCACCAACAAATTCTATTTCGTCCTTTGAAGAAATAATGTACTGAAAACATTTAATTATCTTTCCTTTCATTTGTACAGAGATACCATACCTGCTCAAATTATAGCGTGATTCATTTCATCTTACATTTGCATTTGTCTTAAATAATCAGTAAAATCAGTATTAAAATGTTTTTATATAAAGGAAAGGTATTATACAAGATATGTAATGATTGGTTGCACAAAAATAAAATAAGATTGCAACCCATTCTTATTTTTAATTGCTGCCTGGAATTAACACTAAAGTATTTTACACAAACTATTACATTCAGTTGCTTGAATCAATATTGAATTACTGCCCTTCTTCCTTTATACATGTAGTATCCATAAACAGAGCCTCCAGTGCACTTGGCCAAAGTGTAATTAAAAAGAAGTAATTTGATGGCCCTAATTCAACATGCTGAGAAGATGTCTTCCATCTGCTCTGGAAGAGTTTAGCCTTATTTAAATGAATGGGACAGTGTAGCAGCTCAAGAGTTAGACTTTTTAATTTGGTGGAATGATATTTCATTTCTGACCATAGCAAAATCACAACCAAACATACTGAGAGAAAGGAGAAACGTGTCTAAGAGCATGACAGATGCAGCAGGTAGTCAACAGCAGATGCTGTTTCAGAATGAGACTGGTGCCAAAGAGAAAAAGACATGCTAACTGCAATAAAATTAAAAGAAAATTAAAAAAAAAAAAGCAGAAACATGCATCCAAATGGAAAGAAAAAAAATGTAAATAAAAAAACCACTCGTAGTCTCCCTTTTAAAAAATATGTCCATCAAGAAATGTAAATAATTATAAAAACAAATTGTAGAAAACCTTATTTTCACAAATCCTTAGAAATAATTTAATTGAGCAGTTCTCCCTTTATGTTTTCCCACTCCCACCCCCCTCGTTTTTTTTTTACATTGGCACCAGGGTGTCTCCGGACCTGAACCGTATTAATTTCAGCACTGGGAACTCCCTGTTTTTTGCTGCAAATCATCCATAAATAATGGTGCTTTGGGGGTTTGACCTTTCGATGAAAAAATAGATTACTCAGAAGTTCCTCAGTTCAGATACAACAGATATGTGCAGTCTGCGAAAAATATATACTGTTCCAAATGTTTTAATTAAGAGAAAAGATGGAGGGGGTGCAAATCAAACAGGATACAAATAGGGGAAATTCATGCTGTAAAGATACTGTGATTGCTGCGGCAGAACGTGTACACTGATGCACATGTCACCTAATGACAATATGTAAGAGAGAAGATTATGTATGTTTAGGTGCCTGTGTAATTTATGATTGGCCATAGATATACTTACCAATCAATATAATATTTTTTATTTGTTCTTCAATAAACTATTTTAATAGTATCATCATTACATTACTTTAAGTATAGAGTGCATTCAGTGGGATTTCTTCTCTCTTACATATCGCCATTAGCTACCCATCCCTATTGCACCAGACTGTATTATGCTGTGTACTATATAAGGCTGATGCGAGAGCTCCCAATCCCATCCCCCCATATTCCCCATTCATTCAGCACATTTCTCCAAGCCAGGATCGTACATTATACTGTACACTCTCTCATGTACATTTACAGAACATTTTAAATTGGTAAGATGCAAATGGTTGAGAACCGCTGCTGTAAAGGGTTCTCACTAACACATCCTCCATAGCCAATGATGCTGATGAACCTGGTATGGTAGGTGGTGTGGCAGGTGGAGCAGCAGGGGGTGCGACATAGGGTGTAGCAGCTGCGGCAGCAGGTGGTCCTGCACGTGGTGCAGCAGGTAGGGTGGCATGTGGTGCAGTAGTTGGGGCAGCAGGTATCTCAGCAGGTGGCGCAGCAAGTGGGTGGCATATGGTGCAGTAGATGGGGCAGCAGGTATTTCAGCAGGTGGGGTGGCATATGGTGCAGTAGATGGGGCTGCAGGTATTTCAGCAGGTGGCGCAGCAATTGGGTGGCATATGGTGCAGTAGATGGGGCTGCAGGTGGGGTGGCATATGGTTCAGTAGATGGGGCAGCAGATAGGGTGGCATATGGTGCAGTAGATGGGGCAACAGGTGGGGTGGCATATGGTGCAGTAGATGGGGCAGCAGGTATTTCAGCAGGTGGTGCAGCAGGTGGGGTGGCTGGAAGATGCTGCAGAATTTCAGTCAGGCTTAACATGTATGTTTCATCTTCCAGCAGAGGAAATGATAGCTTATGTTCTGAGGCAGTGCAGCAGAAGTTTGTCTGTGAGATGGTCATACAAAGTAATTTATTTAAGGTAAATAAATCATTCATGTTAGAAAATGAAAATGAAACCCAAAAAAATTCTAAACGTCTTTATAAACTTTAGATTATATTGAGATTAATTTATTTTGTGTAATAGACTGCTACAGTAAGTAAAAATATTTTTTTCAGAAAAGAATGCAATGTATTGTGGTTAAATGAAAAATAATTTTTTTGTCTTACAACAACATATTTGGCTGTAGACAAAGGTGAAGATACCATTTGTATGGTGAAAAAAAATATTCTTCGTGACTTTTCATATACGGTTTGCGTAACTATTTAAATCATATAATTTTTGGTACTTACCTGCTCCCTCTGCACGCAGATCTTCAGTATCGACGACAGAATTTTCAAGCCCTATGACCTGTGATGAGGATATCATAATTTGTTGATATGGAACAAGCTGCAGTTCAGATGGTGGCCCTCCTCCTGTTTTTCTGGCCCCCCTGACATATTCAGCCATTTTATTCTTCACTTTACGTTTGTTGCCGACCCACTATTTTTTCCAGTATCTCTGTGTTTCTTGTTGAATGACCAGGAACATAATTATTAGTCAGGATGCTCTCCCACATTTAGTTTCTCTCTCAGCTGTGGTCATGACTGCCAATCGGGGGGTGGGGGGGATGGGGGGGTGGGGGGAGGGAGCTCAGACAAGTGTCCAGGCCACAGCAGCTTGGTGGGCCCAGCTGACCTATGTTGAAAGTTTAGCCCCAACTTCCATGTCGGACCATCAGGGCCTTTGTGTGCCATGAACCCCAGCTGTCCCCATTGGGAATGAGAGGGGATATGGGGGAGAGAATGAGGGGAGGAGAAGGGGGAGAATGAAAGGGGATGATTGGGGAGAGAATGAGTAGGAAGATGGGGGAGAGAATGTGAAGGAAGATAGAGGGGAGAGAATGAGGTGAGAAGGGGGTGAATGAAAGGCGAAGATCGGGGGAGAGAATGAGGGGAGGAGAAGGGGGATGAGGGGGAGAGAATGAGAGGGGGTGAGGAAGAGAGAAAAAGTTATAAATGTTTAATGTTATGTAGCCCCCTTTCCCTATGCCTAATGGAACTATGCAGGCAACTATGCATGTTGCTGTACCTGTATGCTCACAGGTGGCCTGAGCCTCCGCTTCTGGGAGCCTTGGGTGAGCTCTGTCTCCTTGCATGCAGCGCCAACACCAATGAGGGATCCCTGCGTTGGCTTGATAACCCCTCACAAGAAACAATACAACAGTAGTAAGCAATACACCACACAATGTATATAACTAATCTTTACTGTACACGACACTAGACACAGATAACACACAATATCAGGTACCAACAGTATAATGCAGTGACCCAAAACACTTAGTGGTTCCCCCAAAGTCTTGAGGGTGCCGTGGCACCAATAACCTCTGGTGTTCGTCTCAGCAATCCCACCCAAATGTGAGGTAGCACTACTCCCTTTAAATGTGGGTGCACGTTGGGTACCTGCCTGGGTACTCAAGTACCCAGGTGCTGCTTGGTGCTGTGTGTTGGCACGGGTCCCACGCAGCAGGGCCTCAGACATAATTCCCCTCCCTCCTAAAGGTCCCGATCCTCCTTGTGGGGTGAGCTCCAGCCGGAGTGTCTTATCCGAGTGTTCTGGAATACTGTGGCCTGGTCCCAGGTCGCAGACTGCCGCGTGGCCGTCCGCCACCGGCGCAACAATACTAATAAGGGGAATGGTCCCTATCTGGGGCCTTCCCTGCAATACTGCTCTTCAGGTGTCTCAGGTCCTGACTGGGGCCTAGGGGCAGAGTTCTGGCCTAGTCCAGGGGCTGCTGGCACCCTGGACAAATCCGTCCTCTCTGCCGGCTCCTGCTAGACTGACTTTGCGGGCTCTCCGCCCGCTGAGGATATCCTGTTCCTCCTCCTGCCAGAGTCCCATTGGCTGGGACAGTCCCCTGTGGTATTTCCCTCCAACATGAGGATTCTGGTACATGTAGTCCCGCTGCTGCATATGCGGAGCCATTCTAAGATTGCCGCCGCCCTCCTGACAACACTCCCGATCGCGCGGAGCTCTGGCGATAGCCGGGCAGATCCCTGCACCGGGTGCAGAGTAGGGGACTCGGCTACAGTTATAAAAAATATTTTAGGTATAAAATTGTAAATTTTCAGATAGAAAAAAAAAATAAGAAAGCTAATTGTGTGGGGTGGGGGTTGAGGAGGCACAAGGATGAAGGTTCGCCTAGGCCGCCATATACCATTGCACCGGCCCCACATGTGTCCACTATGAATTTATTTTCTATGGAAAATAAAGGGAGAGAGTCAAAAGTTAATATACATAATGGACAAATGGATGTGCAAGAATTAAAGAGAGGAGGAAGACCAATAGTTAATTGACCAATGCATCAATTCATAATTAAAATATTAAAAATATAAAAAATTTAAGATTTCATTAAAAATATAAAAACTCTAAGAGATTTACAATAAAGAGAAAGGATTAGTCTCTTATAAAGCAATTGAGATCTATGACAATATTGAGACCATTAGGATCAAATGTTTTGAGTTTATAGAACCAGAGGGTTTCTCTCTGGGATAGAACTTTTGTTTGGTCTCCTTCTTTTTTACTCATCTTAACATGATCTATACCCATATGCAACAATCCGCTTGGGTCGGATCCAGGCTAGGTCTTAAAATTACACGAGACATTACGTGATATGAGACAGATTTCGATATGACGTATGTGCTCAGGTATCCTAGTTCTCAAGGACCTGGTGGTATAGCCTACATACTGCAAATGTTATTTTATTTATCAAATGTTTTACCAGGAAGTAATACATTGAGAGTTACCTCTCGTTTTGAAGTATGTCCTGGGCATAGAGTTATGATGACAAATAAATGGTTACAAATACATAGTTACATGAGTGAACAGGGGACACATTATATACAAGACATTGCATGCACAGTTAGAGATAATATATATTATAGGCGTATGTAACAGTTACAGACCAGATTAAAATGTGAGACAGCTTTAGTTTTGAAAGAACTTACACTGGTGGCGGCTGTGAGAGTCTCCGGTAGATTGATCCAGTTTTGGGGTGCACGGTAAGAGAAGGAGGAGCGGCCGGATACTTTGCTGAACCTTGGGACCATGAACAGTCTTTTGGAGTCAGATCTCAGATGATAAATTGCAAGGACACTTGAGGAGATACACCATATACTCAGTTTTGCAATTTATAAAGCATGTAACATCAAATTCTTCTCTAGCGTTGTATGAGATAAATGTATTGTTGTTCCTCTCACTATATCTACATCCTTTGCATTTTGTGCATTTATAAAAACCTTTCAGTTCCTCTCTGTTTATCGTTTCATTTTTTAATTCATTAGCTGCCAATCTAGTTTTAAGATTGGGGGATTTTGCAAATATAATCTCAGCTTTTGTTGGTAGTGTCTCCCTCAGGACAGTATCCTGTTGCAATACACTCACTGTTTATTCAAAATGGTTCTAATTTTATACGTCTCTATTGAACTCTGTAACAAATGGTAAAAACATTTCTTTGTGGGGTTTCTCATTGGTCTTCAAAATCTCTATTCTTTCGAGTGTCTCAGCTTTAATTTTAACTTTCAACTTCCTCATGGCTGTATTCTCTATCTAAAAATCTTTGTTCTAATATGGTAGTCTGTTCTGTATAAACCAATTTAAAGGTACAATTTCGTCTCAAAAGTCTAAATATCTCGTAGCGAATATTAGAGGTCCAATTGTTTCGATGACAGCTAGATTTAAGCACATCATTATTGTTGTCTACTTTTTAAAAAAAGGTTTTGGTATCTACCATCCCTTCTTTTACAAATAGCGTGAGGCCTAAAAAGTCTATAGACACATTACTAGAATTGAAGGTAAACGATAGGTTCAAATAATTTCTGTTTAAATATGCCAAAAAATGAATAAGCATAGCTTCCTTGCCCCTCCATATAAATATAATATCGTCGATGTAGCGCCACCATAGGACCAGGTTAGCACTAAATGGATTGTAGTTAAAACACAAACTGATCCTCTCATACTCCCATAAACAAGTTTGCATAGCTTGGTGCGAACCGGGTATCCATGGTGTTGCCACAAATCTGGACGTAAAATTGCTTATCAAAAATAACATAATTATGCTCCAGTATGAAGAGCATATTATTAATAATAAAATGTATCTGGTCTTTGTGTAAATCCAAGTCCATAGATAGGATCTTCTCTACTGCTCGACAACCCTGCTCGTGATTAATGCTGGTGTACATACAGGTCACATCGCATGTGGCCCATATAAAGTTCTTGTCCCACTTTAATCCTTCAAATACATTGATAACTTTGTTGAGTCTCTAATGTACGATGGTAATTGTGGTTACATACTTCTGAAGAAACTGATCAATGTAATGAGATGAATTCGCCATCAGTGATTTGATCCCTTATATGATTGGAAGTCCTGGTCGGGATTCAACATTACTTTCGGCAAAAATAAAATACCGGAATCTTGCCATTAGAATTTAAAATGAAATTGTACTTACCGTTATTAATAATACCTTACTCTTTTCCCAATTCTAGAATGGTCTTCAACTCTGCTGTAAAATTCTTAGTGGGATCACTTTTCAAAATACGATTCGTTTTATTGTCTCCTAAAATTCCCATGGACTCTCCGTAATAATATTCCCTGCTCATAATAAGGGGGCCGCCCCAGTCACTTCTACTGCGCACGGCGTGCGCTGTGCGTATAAGCACCGCCCCTCTATGGGGCTGGGCCCAGTACGCACCTTCCCGCTGAAGGTGCAGCCGCACCGTACTGGCAGGTTTTTTAAAACTCAATGATATTGAGTTTAGAACTAGAGACGGAAGCGTGGTCACGCCCCCACCGGCGGTTCACCCAATGAGGGCGAACCAGCCGTGTGAGGTCATGGCCACGCCCCTGAAAATACCCCACCACGCCCCCTCCCATTGCAATCTCCCTCTCTCCCTGGAAGACCGCAGATCGCGGTTAGCGCTGTACACGCGCTGCCCCCCCCCACCAATGCTACATTATATGTTCTTCTTTTGTTAGATTATTTCTATGTTTTGTATTGACTAACTTCTTAAAATCATTTAACACTAAATGATGAAGTGTCAATGAAGTTGCCTTTATCTTGTTAGGGGTAGAAAGTAGATTGATCTTTCAGATTACTATGTGTAAAATTATCTGTGAAAGAAACAACTCTCAAACTCTCTCTTGGCGTATCAAACTTCTTTAAGAAATGCCACTTTAGGCTTAACTTCCTTGTTAGTTTGTTGGTGTCTATGAACCTTTTGAACGCATTTGGACCTATACTCGGTGCAAATGTAAGGCCCTTTGATAGAACTGACAATTGATTGTCTGTTAAATTTATATCGCTGATGTTAAAAATATCTGATGTGGATTTCTTTATTTTATTGGTCTCTCTATTGGCCTTACTTCCTGTCTTTCCTCGTCTGATACTCTCGCTCTCTCTCTTTTTCCCACTAGTGGAGATACTATCCAGTACTTCTCCTGTAAAGGGGAATACCTGTTTGAGTGGGTCCACTTTGGTGTAAAGGTTTGGACTTTCTCCCCTCTCTAAAAAAAAAATGCATGATCACTTTTCTCCTTAATTCTTGTGTTGACCTTATGGCCTGGACTCCCATATTTAGGAACATCTCCAGACTGTTTTTTAACCTATCATTACTATATACTCTGTGTCTTGGTTTATATTCCCTTTTATCATTCCTTCCATGTTCCGCCTCATATCTTGGTTCTTCCCACCTCCTCTGTGATTTACTTACCTTATGATAAGGGTTCAAGTTCTGTCTCTCTTCATTCCTGAATCTTTCATTTCAATAACCGTTGTATCTATGATTCTGATGATATATAGGATCAGAATTTGTATCTACCCTTGAGTTCATATTCCAATTTCTTACTTTATTCTGGGTATACTCATCTATATCTATTAAATTTCTTCTGTTTGCTAAAGATGATATATTTCTCTAATTTGCTCATTCTCTGCTGTAAAATAGAAACCTTCTCTTTGAATTCCTTGGAATCACCTCATGGTTCCATCTTTTATTATATTAATGGAGATATCCAATGACTCCAGAGAGCTCTTGTGGTGGGCCATGATTAACCTCATTAATTCAAATGAGCAATTATCCAACATTTTTAGACAAGCCGTTAGAAATGTCTCATCCTCTAGATTAAAAGTAGACCTCTGGGTATCCTCTGACTCTGCATATACTTTTCTAGTGTAATCATGTCCCACCATTTTATTCTATTAAAAAGCACAAGATTTTCTATTAGGGCTTAATACACATGTGCTGTACTTTTCATTACCGGGCATGCAAGCTACTGTATATTTCTTAATGCTCATGTGCAGCATTTTTTTTACACGTGTGTGCATTATATGTTCTTAGCGCATAAGTGTTACAGCTCAGTAATGACCATAAACCCTATGCTAATGTGTTGAAGTGTGCCCCTCATTTTTGCATCTTATCAGTTTAGTGAATAAGGCAAGGCGCTAATTTAGGGAAAATAATGTCCATTCCTATTTTAGGCAACGTCACGTCATTTACCCTAATTTAACAGAGTTCAGTGACTCTGGGCCTTAAAGCCTTTTTCTCAAAGACTGAGTAGCCAATTCATTTGTGCGCAAGTGTGTTTTATCACCAAATTACATTAGGTAAAGATGGTAAACATTACAACATTATCTAAAAATATCTATATTTGCCTAATTTTTTTAAAGGATGCTTTTAACCTATTTAACATACCCAATCTTTTTATTTAACTTAGTCTACGGAGGGACTGCCCCTTTAAGATGTTTTAATGTTCTGTAATTGTGCACTATCATATGCAAAAAGGAGAATTCAATGCAAAGTTATAAAAAAATACATTTAGTGAACTGTCTGATCCTTTGGAACCAAATGTGACTCAGACAGGGCAATAGTACTGTTATCGTAATGCTGCCCGATATGCTCTAATCTTACAATTCTTTAGCTCTTTATGACTTATACAATGTGTTCTAGTTATCTGTAATAAATCCATGTTTTTTTTTTAATATGCTCGCAGGCAGGAATTCTCCTGCTAAACAACTACATCAGCTCTTCATCCCTTCCTTGGACTTTTTATGACCTGTCTCGCCCTTGAATATGTCACAACTGTTGTCATGGGGTCTTCAGATTTGTCACATTCAAGTGACATCAGCTGCTCTCTCCAGGGCCTCTGTGAGCAGGCCAGCCATGATGACTTTGGCCCTCCTCTCTTGGACTTAGCTTGTTTAACAAATCCAGCAATCTGTGTTACAAACAGTATCATTGAAACCAAATTGTAATCATTGAAAACGAAAAAAGTAATCTATATTAATAGGAGTTTGCTTTAGCTATGCAAAAATGGCAATGGGACTCCATGTGATGTCACGTTGTTATGGCAACACGTCGCTATGTGATATCGCCGCGTCATTTGACTCCGCGATAGTGCAGAAGGAGGTAAGAGACCTTTACAGAGGCCCCACGCACTCCCCCCGGCAATCAGTTTAATTGTTGTGGGGGAGAGAGCGGGGCCTCTGCAACCACAGCACCAGCACCCGTGAAATGTTCCCACTCCACCCAGTCCCCAAAATGTTCTGCCTTAGGCCCGGGCCATGAAGGCTTATGCCTAAATATGGGCCTGCCTTGAAGTATGGAAATGTACACAAAGTAAAACCCCAGACAAAGCAAAAGACAACAACTCCTCCAGAGTGACAACAAACCTACCTGTGAGTCTATTGCAAATTGGAATTCATCCATCACAATGCTTTTAGAACCCATGTCTGAGCTCTAAAAGGAGAAGTCATAGTTCTTTTATGGAATGGATGTTGTCAAACCCAAATGTGTCCATCTCTAATAGCGCTGGCTCAGTGTCTTGACACAGTTCCAAGCTTTAATAGGTTGCATCAGTTCTGAGGAGAAAACAATCAATACACAGAAAGTGTTGCTTCAAACCGGTGGCATTTCTAAATCCAAGAAAGGAAATGTAATTGAACAGAAAGTACTTTAACTGGAGTCAGAGCAGAGAGAAAAAAACATAGCACAGTAATACAGCATGTCAGTTCTGAAATACGCCAAGTAAATCAGATGCTGTCTAAACAATATACTTAATTCATGCTCAAGTATATATTTTAAAATATTAGAAATAATTCTCATGAGAACCATGTATTTTTAGAATGTGTACAAAAATGATCAAACATGCAGTACATAGATCCCTTATTATTGCCACATGTATGTTATATTTGTTGGTTACGGCATATTTGCATTAGCAGTACACAAATTAAAACACATTATTTATCTTCCCATAATGAAGAGAACACAGAGACATGACATGTCTCTATTTTATCTCGTAGGATACAGTTAGAGAAGACTTTGCTAGCAGTGTTTATTATATCATAATAATAACTACATTTGAGTTAGAATAGATGATCCAAGGCACTGCTGATTTTCCAAAGGATTTATTGTGTCAGAACAGCACGACGTTTCAACCTTCAGTGAGGTATTTTTCAAGTGACCACTGAAAAAGACCTCACTGAAGGTTGAAACGTTGTGCTGTTCTGACACAATAAACCCTTTGGAAAATCCGCAGTGCCTTGGATCATCAATTCTAGCTCAAGTATAGGAATTTATAGACAGGATTCAATGAACCAGGAGCGCCGGTCATTGCATGTATCTTTCCTTTATTTTGATTGGTGTGCAGCATTACTATCTATTGCTTAATAACTACATTGACATAGTAAACTGGTTGTTTATCATTAAACCGCTGGTAATAAGTTTTTTTCCACCATACAGTAAATAGATCCGGCTGAAACTTTTGATGATATTCTGTGGCTACACTTTAAGTTGCAAACGAAACAGTTGAAAAAAGTGCTAAAAATATAACATCATCATTGGACAGCAAAACCATTATTTTCCAATAAGAGTAAAAACCATTACTTAAAGCTGCAGTTCAGTTTTTTTTTTAAATGTATTTTTTTTAATTCAATAGTTTCATGTGGGCAATCTCTAATTACCTAAAGAACTGTACAGCTGCCAGTCAATTCGTTCTCCATGTATTGATCGGCAAAATTTGTCAAAATCTTTAGATATGGGATATGTTTTTCCTCTGCTTCTGTCACTCAGTGGAAGCTCATGAATATTCATGAGCACTCCTGCACAGACATGTGCTAGAGGGAGGGCAGGGCTGACAAAGGGGTGTGCAAGGGCTTGTGACAGGACATGAAGGGGCAGTGCCTTAGCAAATGGCTGTTAAAATAGAATACAAGAAAATTGGTCTTTCAAAGTTGTTTTTTTTAAAACAGAAAATGCTAAAAGTATTTTTTCTTACTACAGAACTGATTTATTAAAAAAAACACACATGCAGGATATTGACAGAACTGCAGCTTTAACAAATACAAGTATGCCCAGAGTGCTACAGATTTAGCAAGACTCATTGGGGCCTACTCTGGTAGCTTCGATAAGTGACTTATCTACAGTTTTTAGCACTTGTCGAGCGTGTTTGCATGTGTAGTTATTCAGAGAACTCCCATAACATGCCAAACTCGCTTGATAACGACTTCTTCCCAAACTGTAGCACTCTCGCTCAGACAAACAGTGAGGTAGCTCAAAAAATGCTCAAACTCGCATTTTTGACCAATCGAGTTATTCAGGTAGCTCCGAGACGCCATTTGACGTTGTGGCGCCATGAAGAGGGACACTGAAGGAAGACATTGTGAAGGAAAAGGTAAGAGAGTTACAGAGGCCCCGCGCTCTACCCCTGGCATTCAGTTTAATTGTTGTGGGGAAGAGTGCAGGGCCTCTGCAACTGCGGGGCTCGGTGCACAGGCAGCGACTGCACCGCCATCAAACCGACTCTGAGAATCCCTCCCCCAACAGGTCAGAATTTCAGGATATCCCGGCTGGTGCACAGGTGGCTCCAGCAGAACCTCTGATGGAGCCACCTGTGCTGAAGCAGGGATATCCTGAAAAGCTGACCTGTTGGGGGGCTTGAGGGCTGGAGTTGGTAGCACCTGGTGTAGAGGATAAAAATAAATATATATTTTAATTTGAACATCATGGCTTATGACTTTGAAGAATGAGTAAGAAAATCACGGTTGATAGTCATATTGATATGGACTGCAAGAAAGTACTGCATGTACAACACACTTAATAACGATCACTGCAACAGCTCTGACGGTTTTAATGGGGCAGTTCAACTTAGCGGGTCCCAGAAACGCTTTATTGAAGTGAAATTTCTTTAGCGGCGCCTACCACATGAAAATTTCCCTGGCAGTAAATTGCCTTTATGGTGACGGAAGTACAGTGCAGGAAGTAACATCACTGCTGGCAGAAGAGGCCATCAGTGAAGTCAGTGTTGCCAGCTCCCACCAGTAACCGGAGAGGAGGAACACACACACACACCTCCCCCTCCCCCCTAACCAAACTTATGTGCCACGGCTCCCCCTCTTTGGATGGGGGGCGGGGCTGTGATCCGGGCGCTGTGTCCCCACAGCACCACCAGAGGGGGGGAGGAGCGCTCAGCGTGCCGTGTCCTGACACAGCAGTACAGCAGGGGGAGGGTGGGGAAAGAGCGCTCAGCGAGCTGTGTCCCGCCGCAGCAGCACCGCCGGAGGGAGGGGGGGGGAGCGCTCAGCGAGCCATGTCTGCTTTGCTCAGGGAGGGGAAGTGCTGAGAGAGCATGCAAGACATACACTGACACACTGACACACGCACAAAGTGATACACACACACACTGACTGACACACACACACAGTGATACACACACACACTGAGAGACACACAGACACACACACACTGACGCACGCACACACACTAACTGACGCACGCACACACGCTAACTGACGCACGCACACACATACTGACGCGCGCACATACACACTGACTGATGCGCACACACACACTGACTGACACGCACACACACACACTGATTGGCGCACACAAACACACTGACTGACACGCACACACACACTGACTGGCGCACACACACACCGTGACGCACACACGCGAAATTCACTGTTACTTTAAATAGCAAATAGCTAAAACACGGGTTCTAAATCAAACTTCTTTGCGTTTTGTCACCGAAATTGTGTTTTGAGTTTTAATTAAAAACATCACCATCACAAATACAATTTCTGTGACAAAACAGTGACAAAAGACAACGTAGTTTCACTTAAAATGCGCGTGCTCAGCACACACACCCTTTTTTTTAACCAGCTTATCAGTGTAATTGGCTACCTTAGAAATATTTAATAACACCTGAATGAAAGCAGAGTTTTTATTTATTTATTTATAAGAGGATTCAAACTGGGGGATCCTCCAGAGCATAAAGCGCTCTATTTTCAGCTGAATGTTTTACTTATTTGTATGGGCTGGAGAATGATTGTGTCGCTTTTTGTTGGGAACATTGAATCCAAGAATACGAGCTCATTATGTTTATCTTTTTTTGGACTAATGACGGCTTCATAATGACTCTGCAAACAAAAGACAGAGCAAAGCTACCGATTCCCCAAAGCACTTGTTTACCATGGACATTTTTTAAAGTTTCATACATTATTTAGGAATATTTAGACTTATCTGATTTGTGGTTTTTAAAGTTGTCAATCAGCTACATTTAAACATATTAAACATAACACTGTCCTTATTCACTTTTATCCTAGACAGGACTGCCCCATAAGTGATATCTTATTTGCCATGGATTATCTGTGCTCTGCATATGCCTCTGATTAACGCAATAAAATAAACGATGTTCCTGAACGAGCTGGCTTCAGCATCATCAGGAGTATTTCCATCTAGCTGATAAGAGCTCTGTGCCCTTCCCTGCGTCACGTCGCTGGCTTGATTCATGGTTGGGTGTCAAAAAACTGAAGGGCACATGAGTAACTGTTTAAAGCAGAGCCCAGATAATTGTTTTACCTGAATTTCAATGAGTTTGGGAAATTTAGATTCGACTAAATGCTTTTACCCACTGTACATTTCCTGCTCTCTCTGCGTCACATGGGACAATGTCACAGTCACTTGGCAATTAAGAGGTAATTTTGCAAATCCATGCCTGTCTAATACTACGATATGAAGTACTTATATTTGATATGTTTTGTGTGCAGTTGTAGGCAGCACTCGTGACATCACTATGGGAACGATGAACCTCATTTTTAAAGAGAATTCAATTTAGTTTATGTGCAGAAGCCACAGAGAGAACGTTTTGTAAAACTGAGGGCGTCTTGACATCACAGGCCTAGATTTCACTAAACTTCATAATATTAGCGATAATATTCAGCGTTATGAGAAAAAAAAATGATGCAGGATATATTTTTTTCTGGTAGATAGATTTCAATAACATTTTATTGTATTAACCTCTTAGTTCCCGATCCACAGAGGTTCATTCTAGTCTTAAGCTCACTAATGTTAGGTTAAATCAGGTTAAATTATATTTTCATAAACTAGAGCAAGACAGGTAAACCCGGGCACTCAATCTCCCTATGGATATATGAAACATAGTAAAACCATGATTTTATTTACATAATATTAAAATTAAGGTATTTAATAAACAACGACGCAGTGATGAGCCCTCAAAAAACACTCTGGTAAGTGTTGGGATCTGATCAATGTTTTTTTTTTTTTGAGGGATCATCACTGCGTCGTTGTTTATTCAATACCTTTATTTTAATATTATGTAAATAAAATCATGAAAAGGGGGTTATTGATCCGCGCTCATGCTTCCTACAGTCTCTGGTGTAAACCAACTGCTTCCTTTTGCTGCTTCTGTGCGTGTAGATATTCCCCTTCTCCACTGAAGATCCACAGAGGATTACTCCACAGGTAGACCAGTCTTAGAAAACAAAAAGCACAGAGCAGGTTGAAGAATGATATATTACAAGTGAATACAAATAACAAGTATCAACTTACATATAATAAATCTGTTATCCAGTGAGATCTTTAGGTGGTACAGTCCATGCTGCCCCGTCCGTGGGTCCGTGGGTAAAAGGGAGGCAACGCCGAGCTCAATACAATCTATCCCGCGCGCTGGGATCAAGTGATGTCTCCATTTAGCTCTGCTGCTTCAGGGTATGCGCAGAACCGCGCGGTCCGTGTGCTGTTGTGTGCACGTCTCCCAAGTTAACAGTCTCTCTCTCAAGTCAACTAACAGTTAACCAAGGGGCTGGTCTGCATGAAGTGTCCACAATGCTCTTACCACCGCATGTTTCACAGTCAGGCGGTCTAATACAGTTAATACAGCCCAGAGCAATATCTCCCCTTGAAAACGCAAGCGCGACTCACCACTAGGGTACCCTGCTGCAGCATAGCCCAGAAAGGTGAATGAGGCTCTGGGTTGTATTAACTGTCTCAGGGTTTTAGTAATACACATCAATGTTTAACCTGATATCAACTTAGTTATACACTACACAGGTTTAGATACTTCAACTAATAGGAGTCAATTGTGTTTAACTATACTCCAGTGGAGATGAATTTGTGTCTCAATCAGGGTTAGCATACTAACTACTGCTACATTAGTGTTAGACTAATCTAAAGCATTAGTGTGTTGTTCCAAGGGATTGGCCATGGACTTGATATTACCAATCCCATTTTTCACTACTATTTTTAATTGTTACTATTAAAAGTTTTATTGATACTATTACTCGTATAACTCACTGTGAGTGCATTCAACAGGGATGCTTTCTTTTTTTAATTATATATGCCCATTATCCCTATTGTACCGCAGATCACATACTTTATTATTAGGCTGAACCAGGAACTTTCCCTTTCCCCCCTTACCCATAGTATTATCTATTCATTTACCTCCCTGCAGGGCCCTCAACATGAGCAATACCTCCCCCAAAAAAACTGTGGCACAACGCTTCAATACGCTGCCACCACCAACAATAATTTAAAGTCTTATGTTACAAGTTTTCGGTTCCCTGTTTACTGGAAAACAAATATGTAATTAACACATAGACCCAATGTAGCAAAATGTGTCCAAAAATGCTCTTGCCTGCTTTTTCTCAATCTTTCTTCTACTTTTTAATGACTCCAGGTTTTCACTAATTTTGTAAATGTAATGGAATGTGTTTTTTTTTTTACAAATCTTTTTATTAGGCTCATTTTCAGCATACAGGCAATCAGCTTAGACTTATTCTGTTACAATCATAGTATATCGCCCATGTTTTACATACAATTTTCACAATGTTTTTCAAACACAAATCATATCTATTTTAACCTTGAACTCTAACTTAGGTTCCTTTTCAGCGTATGAGCAATCAGTTTTCCCAGTTACGGTCACAATATGTCACCCATGTTTTATACACAATGTTTACAGTATTTTCCAGACTCAAATCATATCGATTTTAACTTTGAACTCTAACGCAACTTTTCATGTTGGTATTTTCACTCTTTTCCTTCTTTCCGTCCCCTATCTCGTCCTTTTATCCTATACCGTCCTTTGTCATCATGTCTCTGTCCTCTAGGAACCAGTGCCACCTTTGACGAAAGTCCCCCATTGTTCTGTTCTTTGCATGTCTCCAGTCTATCTATTGTCATTAGTTTGTATAGTGTGTTTTGTAGTTGTTCTATTGAGGGCTGTTGTGTTTGTATCCAGTTTGTCATAATGGTCTTTCTTGCGGCTAGTAGTATAACTTTGGTGGGTCCAGTCACTGATCTGCTGATTTGTTTGCCCTCTGTCCAATTTTCTATGTTCGCGAATATCATAGGTATTGGGTCCTTCACCCATGAGATCTTTAGTTTTGTTTTTATGTACTCTAACACTTGGTCCCAGTATCTGCATATATGTATGCAGGTCCAGAGGCAATGTTTAAGGTCTGCTTTAGGTGTCTTGCATTTGGGACAGAACGTGGTGTCCTCTGTCCTTGTCTTTATCTGTCTTACGAATGCTATCTAGGCCCTATGTATTATTTTGTATTGCATTTCCCTCCATGTCTCTGACGGTATAATCTTGTGTACCCTTTGGATACCTTGTATTAATTGATCCATGTTTTGTATTTCTGGGAAGTCTTTTTGCTATGCCCTGAGTGTGTTAGCATGTGTGGTCCCCATATCCTGATCCCTTATAATGCTGTATAGTTCTGACAGTTTGCTTCTTTCCTGCTCTTTCGAGTTAAAGTATTCATCTATTCTGTTGGTTTTTTAGTACTGTTGTTTTGTGATTTGTCAATTTTTTACAAAAGCTAATTAGCTGTGTGTATGAAAAGGCGTGCATTAAATTTTGGGGAATGTCCCATTTTTGTGCAAACTCTTGGAATGTCATGTATTCCTGTTTGTCTGTGTTGATCACATGTTCTAGGCACCTGATACCTTTTTTCTTCCAGACTTGGAATGATGGTTGGGTATACCCTGATATAAATGTAGGGTTGTCTTGGATTGGTATATATCTTGAGATTGTGTAGGAGAGTTTAAACTTTTTCCTGACCGTTTTCCACGTTGTTATGGTGTCTTTGATTAGAATATTATTACTTTGGGTTACTGGGATGTCTCTCCATTTTGTGTGTATTAGCTCTCTCAGGGAGGTCTCTGGTGAGAACTCTTTTTCTAGTTCTAGGGAGGAGTAATGGTTAGTGTCTTTTATCAAGTCTCCTACATGTCTCATTATACTTGCTATATTATAGTTCCTGATATTCGGTAGATTGATGCCTCCCATTTCTTTTGGTAACTGTAATTTTTTTTTTAAGCTATTCTACTTCTCTTATTTCCTCACAAAACAATTGTCATTGCTTTGTGTAATTCGGTTACATCCACATGCTTGAGGAGCATGGGAAGAGTCTGCATGGGATATAGAAGTCTGGCAAACGATATCATTTTGATCACGCTCGCCCTCCCAAATAGTGATAGGGGTAATGTCGTCCAGTTTTATAGTTCTTGCACTATTTTTTTTATGATTGGTTTGAAGTTGTTATCGTAAAGTCTGGAAATATCTGCCTCCAACATTATCCCCAGGTATCTAATGGGCTTTTTTGTTACTTTTACTGGGAAGTTATATGGTTCCTTTGTGTCTGGGGGTTCTTTAATATACATCATTTCTGTTTTAGATATATTTATTTTAAAGCCGGCAAACGACCCAAATGTCTCTATTTGCTGTAGTGCCTTTTTGATTGATTCCTCAGGGTTAGTCATAAACATTAGTATGTCGTCTGCAAACATTGATAGTTTCAGTTCTGTTTTGTTTATCATGATTCCCTTAAATTCCTCCATTTGCTTCAGGTAGATTGCCAGAGGTTCTATTGCTAGATTAAAAAGCAGGGGTGACAGCGGGCACCCTTGTCGTGTCCCTCTATATAATTGGAATGGGTCTGATAGATGCCCTGCTGCTATTATTCTAGCCTTTGGGGTATTGTACATTGCTTTTATCATGTTGCTAAAGTTTCCCCTTAGTCCAAATTTATCTAGCACGAAGAACACATGGTTCCACATTATGTTGTCAAATGCCTTTTCAGCATCAATAGTCACTAGGGCTGTATTCCCTGTTTTGTGTAGTCGGACCCATTCTATTGCCGCTAGGACTTTTATGATATTTTTAACCGCGGATCGTCCCTTGACAAATCCCGATTGATCAGGATGTATCAAGGACGGGAGAATGTTCGCTAGCCTATCTGCCATGATTTTGGTAAATATTTTGGCGTCCTGGTTGACCAGGGAGATTGGTCTGTACGATTCTGGTCTCAGGGGATCTTTCCCCTGTTTGTGTATTATCATAATATGGGCCATTTCGCTTGTTTGCATAAACGTGGCTTCTTTGAGTGCCTTGTGATATATTTGTTGTACCGGTTCTTTCAGATCCTCTTTCAGAATTTTATAATATTCCCCTGACATCCCGCCCGGGCCTGGGGCCTTGCAATTTTTAAGATTTTGGATTGTGTCCTTTTATCTCTTTTTGGGTAATTGGAGAGTTTAGTCTGTCTACATCCTCCTGACTTATTTTAGGTATCTTAATGTTTTTAAAGAAAGTTGCCCTTGTTTCTAGGTTTACCTCACCCTCTCTATACAGTGTGCTATAGTATTTCTTGAACACCTTATTTATTTATTTTTAGCCTATGTGGTTATTTCTGTCTTATCATATATTCTAGGAATGGGTTTAGTTGAGCAATAGTTTCTCATAAGATTTCCCAGGAGCCTTCCCGTCTTGTTCCTGTGTCTGAAAAATTTGGCTTCTTTTATCGATTTTTTTCCCAGTTCTTTTTTCTCTAGACACACCTCACATGTGGATTTTTTCTGGTTATATTTTTCTTTATTTTGAGATGTTGGATCTGTTTTGAATTCTCTAAATGCCTCGCTAAGTTCTTTACTTGCTTTGCAGAACTCCTGGGTTGCCTGTTTCTTCCTTCTAGAGACATATGCCATAATGTCTCCCCTAATTACCGCTTTTGATGTTTCCCAAAAAAGTATGGGGTTAGTCTTGTGTTCCTGATTTGTATTTTCAAATATCTCCCAGGCTCCCTTTAGATAGTTTACAAATTCTTCGCTGTCGCTCATGTAGTTTGGGAATCTCCAGGTGTTAGGGCTTGCTCATCCTAATCCCATATCTAGAACTAGGCATACCATCGCATGGTCGGAAATAATTATCTCTCCCATGTCTATCTGTACTATTGTTAAGTAGGTTCGGTGTTATAAAGATTGCATCAATTCTTGAAAATGAGTTATGTACGTTGGAGTAGAAAGAGAAGTCCCTCTCCAATGGGTTAAGTGTTCTCCATCCATCCACTACCCCTATTGCTGTGTTTATATTTCAGTATCTTGTTTATTGTCTCTTGAAAAAACTCAGACTTGTGGTCATTTGGTCCATATACATTGCCTAGGAGGTAGTCTATTCCCCCGCTTCTAACCTCTGCCACTATAAATCTTCCTTCGCTGTCTCCCTCTGTGTTAATTATTTCTAGGGGGAGGTTTTTATTTATAAGTATAGCTACTCCCGCTTTCTTTCCTATAGCCGGGGAAAAGATACTATGTCCTACCCAATCTCTTTGGAATTTATTGCTTTCTTTTGAATCTAAATGCGTTTCCTGTAGAAATGCTATACCTGCTTTTTGTTTTTTTTTAGGTAATTTAGTACTTTTTGCGTTTTATGGGATTGTTGAGTCCATTGACGTTCCATGTTATTATTTGTGTGTGCATTTTGTATATGTGTGTGTTCAGTGCACTCTGTGTGTGTGGTCTTTGTCTCTTTCCTGGACCTTATTGGTTATTTTATTCTGGGGATTCTTACTCCTTTCTGTTTGTTTCCAACACTCTTTATTTTTATTTTTTTTAAACCGGCATATCAACATGATCTCTGCCTCTAGTCGGTGGGGAATGGAATGTGTTTTAATTTGCCTAGATTTAGTGTTTGCGTCCTGGATTGCAAGCCCATAGATCCGGAAATATGAATCCAAAGAGGAATCTCTCCTGCCCATTCTCTATCTTGCCTTTTACCTCGAAATGTCTGGAATGGCTTGTATGTTCCCACATGCTTTCTTTCCTCAGCTCCTATGTTTTAGTAAATCCTCTCCAATCAGGTTTTCCCACTGCTCACTCTACTGAAAAATCCCTCACCAAAGTAGCAAATGAAGTTCACATTGCTAAATCCCTACCTACATTACTCTCTTCCCATTCACTCGACCTGTCTGCAGCCTTTAATACTATTCGCCACCCACTTCTTCACACTTTCCACTACTTTGGTGTTTGGGACAAAGCCCTCTCCTAGCTTTCTTACCACTATTATCCCTTTAGCGCAGTGGTTCTCAAACTTTTTTGAGCAAGGGCACCCCTAAAGGATTTGTAAAATCTCTTGCACCCCTCTTCATTTACCTGCAGACTCGTTTTTACAAGCACAAAACGAACACACTCACCAACCCTCTCCTTAAACACTCCACCGTCACCCTCACACATGACTCTCTCTCTTAATCAAACACAAGATTTACCCCCATTGTTTTACTTATTCCACATACCTTCTGCCACCCTCTCTGTTTGTCTATGTTTCTGGTTTTTGTTTTCTTTTATATTTTCTAGGTAATATGTGTGGGATTATTGGTGCTATATAAATACTGTACATGTAGTATCTTCATGGACTGCTATCATTATCAAGTGGTAACAAATATGTGTATCTATAATCCAGGCGAATATATATATATATATATATATATATATATATATATATATATATATGTTAAGAGAAAGAGCGGACCCCGCATCCACAAGAGAAATAAAAGTAACTAAATACCGACTATAAATAAATACTATATAGTAAGTCAGTGGTGCTATAAGGGCCAATTTATGTGATGTGAGAAAGAAAAAAGGAAGCCCCAAATAATAGCACTCTAGTATACCAGATCAATATACAAATACAAATTTTATTGAATGAACTGTCACAGAACAAAAGGTCTAAAAGAAAGCAATGAATAATTAAAAGCAGGCATAGATCCCCTGTGCGTATGGTTTGACAATAATCCTCTAATAATTCAAAGATGCACAAGACGTCCCAATTGAAAAAGTGTGTACCCTTGAGTATATAAAACAAGGGGAGTGTGTATGCTGCAGTGATCAGCGTTCATGATTCCTACTGGAGCTACAAACAGATAAGAGACTTTTCCGTTTTATTCTTTGAATGTGTAGGATAGGTTTATGGGCTGATAACCAGAATTAGCTGGCTGCCGGTAGACAGGGCTCAAGAAGTTGAGTTAGTTTCCCTAACGGGAATAGGAATTTATTTCATATTTTATTTGGGGTTTCTTAAAGGGACAGTGCACCCAAACTTTATTTGCTTGTGGCTAATAAACCCCTACAGTTTAAAGTTTCATATCGTGTCTAGCGTCTTACTGACCCTGCCGCGAGGCTGTCCTGCCACAATATATATTCTATATTTTCATTTGAATATACAGTATGTTGATTCAAAACATTTAGTAATTTTTATACATTTGATAGCACTTATCACTTTAATTAACTTCTTACTAATTTTGACTGCTAGAGGCGGGAATTTGATCTACTAGGGGGGGGGGTTCTGTCTATGATTGTTGGTTTTCCCTTATTTCATACTGTATAGGCACAATATATGGAACTAAAGGTGCTATAGCAATATATGTAATATCTCTACGGATTGTTACTCGGGAGACCAGAACAATTTACACTAGACAGAACTGCAGAGTTGAACAAAAGTTAATATATTAGAATAAGTTTCTACAAACTTCCAGTACATAAAACGCACAAACAATCTCACGTAGTTGGGGGAACATCCTAAAGTCCTAGGTGCGGGGACCTCTGTCCGGAAGCTTACCCCGATATGCGTTCCCAACTTGTGCCACTGTCCTCTGTAGTATGGGCAGCATTGCATTGCTCCCCGCTGGCTAGCAGTTTTAAATTCTCCACCATTGCTCCACTCCCCAGCCAACAATGCACACATAGATCGCAGCAACACTGGATGCTCCAGACCCCTGCACGGAGTCTCCTCAGTTCCCTTCTGCTGGCTCCCTGTCAGCTGTTCCTTTACAGGGGCTATGCCAGTTCCCTGTCGGCACACAGCCTTCACAAAGAATATCAAGTCCAGAATGACTCGGTTGAGGCTGTGGAGAATTATATATATATTTATACCCTTGTCCCAATTAGGGAGATGCCAGCTAGTCTGGGTAATGTCAATATTCTTGGTCTCTACACACGCCCTAGACCTGGTTGATGAAATTACTGGGGTTGAAGGTGGGCCAGGACAATGCTGATACAATCCCCTTCCACAGACAAACCATACTGATACAGACCCAGGGTTTATAACTTTCTTGCTGAGCAAGCCTACTCAGCAGGTGGTCGACCTCTCCTTGGTTCCTCAACAATGGGCCTAATCCCATCAGTGTCCAGGCCTACAATACCAAACACTGATGTGATTACAGCTCAGTTTGCAAGAGAGAGACAGTTAACCCCTACAGTTAACCCCTACAGGTCACTACTCTTGAAATGAGCTGTAATCACTGGTTTACATTCTTTAAGAGGAATATACCATTACTAACTGTTAACAAATATTTGTATTTACAATCTGTCACCACATATAATTTCTTTCATTTGAATATGTTGCTTCAAAAACATTTAGTATTTGGATTTTTTATTTTATTTTATTTTTTAGCACTTATCACTTTAAGTAATTTGTGCTCTTTTTAACTGCTAGAGGCAAGTATCTGGTTTAGTAGGACTGTATTCACCCTTCTCTGAATTCCACTGTTTGTTGTAGTTGTACATTCTGCTTGTTTTGACTTTTAGAGACAGGCATTTTGATGTAGGAGTATATTTCTGTTTGTATATCCTCCCTTCTTCTTGTTGTAGGTGGTCACAGCTTGGATTAGTTCTCGGCACTTATGACTGACTGCAATATTATTAAAGGAACATCTCCTCTACATTACTGTGGGTATATTTAACTGCAATATAACTCCTAGAATTTTTCTCCTCTCTTCCCTTTGTCTACCCCTCTTTTCTGTCCACCACCCCCCCCCCCCCTCATAGGGCCGTGGATATTGGGGTGGTGAACATTTCATACCCTAATCCCCACTTATTTGCCATCAGGTTTTAAGAACCCAGGCACTTAGATCAAGGTGGCTATCTGAGAGGGTGTAGTTACTACTGATAGCACACTCCGCCTTACCATCTACTGTACACTTTTGGATACACCTTTCATATTTGCAATTGCAAGTATGGCAATTAATATGTGACGCCAGTAATTAGGTAGCTTTTGGCACTAGCATGCTATCCGTGTGAATAGTGATATTCCAATGTGCGAACTGACTTATGTGGGAACCACTGCATGACATATGGTTATTATTTATACTCTCTGTCAAGATTAAGAGATTCATTGGATCCGTGCTTCCTATGAGAGATGGGATTAATTTCTATATTTACAGACTGTGAAGCCTTAGACACTAGCTACATATTTGTGAATATGAACGAGAAGGATTTGTTCACCTGATAAAGGAACATTCACCCATTGTTCCACATATATCGGGAACATCTCACTCTTAATACTATATTTATCAACACTATAGATGTGTAGCAACTCTCCTACCATAGTTTTAAACAATATATTTGATCACGGTCTATTTGTATATGTAGCAGGGTCCCCCCTGGTCCCCCTTTCCCTCGCTGCTGCAGGGGCTCCCGGCGGCGTCGGAGGCAGAGCGCCACCATCTTGGTTGTGTCGCGGAGGTTCGCGTATGCGCAGTAGCGATGCGGCAGCCATGTTGGTAAAGGAGAAGTGGCAGCAGAGGCGCTCCGTAGCGCAGGGATGGCCTACAGTCGCACATGTGCAGTTAGGGCGATACGGCGGCCATTACAATGTTGCGCAGGCTCAGCGGAGAGTAGCGGTGGCCATTACAGATCGCGCACGCGGCCCCAATAGGAAAGAGGGCCATGGAGGACTACAGCCCCCAGAATGCTTAGAGGCAGACAGGCCACCTGACACCAGGGAGCCAATAAGGCTTACAGCTTTCCCTGAGAGGAAAGATACATTGTTGTGTGCTGCAGTGAGGAAGCAGAAGAAGCTGGGACACAGACAGGGGAGGGTGGGTAAGTGTAGAGAGCAAGTGGATCATACACTAGGCCAGACATTCCCCCTTAGGCCCCAGCTAGGCCCCAACCACCTCAGCTTGTTGTTACTACAGGGACTCCCCTTGGACAGGGACAGGGTCCTGTAGAACCCAGACAAGTGAGGGTACAGCCAGGAAGCCTGGATCTCCTGGTACTGCTGTGAATGTGAATCACTCTCTGCGGCTGCAGAGATAAGAGACTTTCTAAAGGTGGATCACTCCATGCGGGAGCCACCCACCTCCAGGCAGAGTTACAGGACATCTGAAAACTCACCTACTCAATGAAGCGTGTACTCCCTAAACTACAGTGTGCTCTAGTCAATTCACTCAGATTTACTCCTAATGTTTCTGTCTGTCTATGCTGATTAGATTGTAAGCTCTTTGGGGCAGGGACTCCAATCAATATTACACAGGGACTCCTCTCAGAATTACCTTTCTGCCACCTGAAGGCGGGAGGGGGGTGTGGTCTTCCTCCTCAGCGTATGACATCACGAGGTCACAATGCCGCGTTGTTATGACAACACAACATAACATGATGCCGCAAAATGATGGCAATGCGGCGTTATGCGGCATGTCATGCCACGTTGTCACTATGACGCAACGCTACAGGAGACGGCCTTCTATGGTAAAAGGTAAGACACACACACACACACAAACCAATTGCCGCATCCAAAAAAATTGCTGCTCTAGTCTATACTTTACTCAGCCTAATAGGAAATCCGCCACTATATGTACAGTACTAACATAGCATGTATGTATTGTGTATGTATATGCATAGCATATATGTATATATGTATTGCTATATTCTCTATATTGTAATTGTATTGTAATGTAAAAAATAGTAATGGCAAGTGTGACTGTTTGGCAGTATAAACATATAAAATTATACATACATACTGTTCATTGTTAAAAAGGACTGTGTTTTCTTACAGTACAGCTACATTTTAATGGCATTTTACACTGTGCCTGCTAAAATAAATATCTATTTTTCTGTTCTGCCTGCATGCCCGTCTTTAACTGACTAAAAAATACCATAAGAGATAAGAAAATAAATCTTACATACATGTGTTCACTGTAAAAGGCACTCATTTTTACACCCCCCAAAATCTTCACTGATAATAGTATGAGGTACCACAGGCAGCACAAAGAGTCTTGTCAAATATGTTTTTGTAAATTGAGTTTCACAGTTTGCTTCTTTAGCAATCAGAGTCTCAGCAAGATAAGCTGGAGCTTTCCCAGATAGGAGCATACATCACGCCGGGTGCAGTTGGTCCTCTCAGCATGCACTAAAATTAATTTATATGTGTTATTCTCACATAAATATAATTGAATCTTTATATTTTGACTTTGCTACAGTTAACATTATGGGCCATGTATCAAGCTATGATGGGAGAAAATTGCAATCGAAATATCCATGTGTTTATCATGCCACTTTCCTCTGTATTTACATCACATTTCACAATTTAGGTCATCTATCAAGCTATAGCAGCTATCAATTGAGGCACAACTATAATAACTAAATCTTTTTTTTTTTTTGGTCCAATACTGTTTTGCTGCCAAGAGACTTTAGTAAATCCCCATCAAAGGGTGATTATATGAAGCAATAGCAGGAGTAATGGAAAGTGGCTTGATGTGTATATGCTTTGTTCAGGGGATAGGTTTCAAATATTTGTATACTTCATCCCACAATAATCAGCCACATTTTAGTTCAACATTGTCCCTCATTTCCTGATTGTCAGCTCTCACGAGCAGGGCCCTCATTACCTCTTTCAATCTGCTTGTTTATGTTTGTCCTTAATTGTATGTAACGCTGTATACAGACTGTACAGTAATGAGCAAATCTCTGTATCCCTATTGCACCGCACTGAGGAATATGAAGGCACTTGACAAATAAATGATAATAATGATAATAAAAATAATAATATGACAGCAAGATTTCTTATGCCTTAGCTTCAATTTATCATTCTTTTCTGAAATCAATAAAACAATGTGTCTTGATCTCTAGATTAAAAGATACTCCGAGTAACAAACTTGCAAACAATATACAGCATGCTTGAGACACCTGAAAAATAATAGAGCACTTTAATAAGCTCAATACAAGGTCGGCATGACCTCGTGTCAACTAAGCATTCCTGCCTTGTCAGCTCAGACTGGTCTAATGGGTTCCCAGGGAAATGCCTGTCGGCTATATGCAGCGGTGCGCAAACTGCAGGGAGCGTGCCCCCTGCGGGGGGCGCAGGGTTTACAGAGGCCCCATGCGCTTCCTGAAGGCACTTAAATTTAGTGCCAGGGAATCGGTGAAGGCCTCTGGAAACCTCACTTACCTTGGCTCCGGCGGCTTCTTAGATGCGTCGCCATGGCAACGTTACATGTGTGAAAGCACCAGCGCAAACTATTATTTTTATATATATAGATGTAGACAGGCTCCCCAGACTCACCCTCTTGTATATGTGTTGGAAGGTTTCAGCCGTGCAGGGAGCGCTCCGGCGTACCGGAGGCTCCGCAGTATCAGAACGCGATCAGGGCGCCGCCATGTTTAATGCTCGCGCAGGCGCGGCGGGTCGCGGAGGTGGCTAGGGAGCAGAGGTCGCGCATGCGCGGCCACAGGTTGCAAAGCCCGCGAAGGAGGGACGGCTCCTATAGGGTGGAGCGTACGGGACTACGAGTCCCAGTGGCACAGTGAGACCATGTGACGCCAGGGAGCCTATAGGGTGGCCAGGATATCGGGAGGAAGGTTAAAGGGTGGCACAAGGGAAGCACGTTGGGCAGAACGGAGCGGAAGGAGACGGAGCTCTATGTGTAGGGAGCCAACAGCCCCTACACTAGGCCTTACACCCCGGCCCAGTTAGGCCCTGAGTCCCCGTAGAGTGGAGCAGATGTAGGGACCGGCCCTAGTAAGGTTGCAGTTTCCCTTTATTGTGTACCGGACAATCATAGTACAGAGACAGTTGCATATCCAGCCAGAGGTTTGGGCTCAAACCTCTACTACGCAGCAGCAGCAGCAACCGACCGGGTGGGATCGCCCCGGAAGGTAGTTCCAGTACTCAACCATCGCCTGATCCTTTGTGAAGCTCCCTGGCAGGCCCGGGCACTGGAGTGCCCGGCAGGTAACCATCAATAAGTGCAACAACTATACTACATATCTATACAGGACATAGTGGCTGCGCAGTCACCCTAATTTATATCTCACTCGAGGGTGGGGAAACACTAAGTGTGGGTACTGGACACGGGGTGGGATCACCCGGTGAAGGGGGGTAGCGTCCTGCGAGACGCAGTAGTTAGTGTCTCCTCTAGGGAGGGACACCTGTTGATATATGAAGCTTATGGTTTCGATAGTAAAGTCATTGGTTGTTTTACATGCTGTGTGTGGAGTGATATATAGTTGTCCTGCGAGGAACCACTCCCCCTCTGCTGGGAGCCACCGCAGGTGGAGGAGATGCACCAATTACGAGGTTATCCATATTATTATACGTGCCTCAGGCTCTCCATGGCGGAGGCTCAGGCCCTGCAAGCCTACAGGTTATACAGCATTGGTAGCGGTCTGTGTTCACTAGGAAACAGGGCTACATATATATATATATATACATACATGCAGTGCAGCTGCAGCAAAACGTATTGTTCCTGTGTCCGAGCGAAACCAAGTGCAATTTCCTTGCACTTCTTTGCATGTCCCAGCCCCATGAGCGTAGCTGCCAAATGGTGTTGTGCGGCTGCTTTAGTATGTTGTAGTACCAATAGGAGGTGCAAATGTGTCTTTAAGCTAAATTCAATGTACAGCAGGTGGAATCCATACGTCAGAACATCCCCTCTGTTTACTCCTCCAATTCTACTCCGCTTCCTAACTCTCCTCCTGCCTTCCTTGACTCTTTTTTCAGCTGTCTCAGAGGAGGATGTGTCTTTGCTGATCTCCTCTTCTCCCTCTACCACTTGACTTGCTCTCTTGACCCCATTCCCTCACATCTCCTAAAACCTCTTGCTCCTACTATAATCCCTACGATCACACACATTTTAACTCCTCCCTCTACTTTGGTACCTTTCCCTCCACCTTCAAACATGCAACAGTTATACCATTATTCAAAAACAGCAAGCTTGACCCTACCTGTCTTTCCAACTATCGACCTGTCTCCCTCCTGTCTTTTGCCTCTAAACTCCTTGAATGTCTTGTATTCTCTCGCTTGCTCCACTTTCTCAACACCTATTCTCTCCTAGACCCTCTACAATCTGGCTTCCGCACTGCTCACTCGACTGAAATAGCCCTAACTAAAATAACTAATGACCTCCATGCTGCCAAAGACAGAGGTCATTACACTCTGCTCATATTACTCGACCTCTCTGCAGCATTTGACACTGTGGACTACCCTCTTCTCCTTCACATTCTCCATACTCTTGTATTCGTAACAAAGCTCTATCCTGGATCTTCCCTTACCTCTCCCATTGTACTTTCAGTGCCTCTTTTGCCAACACCTCCTCCTCTATCGATCTCTCTCTGGGGGTACCCCAGGGCTCTGTCTTGGGACCTCTTCTCTTTTCTCTGTAAACACTTTCTCTAGGTGACTTAATCACATCTCTTGAGTTTAAATATCATCTCTATGCTGACGGCACACAAATGTACTTTCAACCCCTGATCTTACACCTGCTGTACAGACCAAAGTTTCTGAATGTCTCTGCGATATCATCCTGGATGGCCCTCCACCGACTTAAACTTAACATGGCAAAAACAGAGCTCCTCATACTTCCTCCCAAACCTGGCCCTACAACCTCCTTCCACATTACTGTTGGAAATACTATCATTCACCCAGTAGTCCAAGCACGCTGCCTAGGGGTCATACTCGACTCCTCTCACATTCAAAACGTATATAAAACCTGTTGCCTTGATTACTGTAACCTCCTGCTGTTCGGCCTTCTTGCCTCTCACATGTCTCCCCTACAATCTATCATAAACGCTGCTGCCAGAATCACTCTACTCTTTTCTAAATCTGTCTCAGCTTCTCCTGTGCTGAAATCACTCTCCTGGCTTCCTATCAAATCCCACATCTCACACTCAATTCTCCTCCTTACTTTTAAAGCTTTACTCTCTTCTTTCCCTCCTTACATCTCAGCCCTAATTTCTCGCTATGCATCAACCGACTCTTGTGTTCTGCTCAAAGATGTCTTCTCTCTACCCCCTTTGTCTCTAAAGCCCTCTCCTGCCTTAACCCTTTGCGGTCCAATTAATTTACATTAAGTGCGCTAGTAGGACTAATTTAATTTTCGGGTTGGAAAAATACAGTTTTTTTTTTTTTTGCACACACACACTACACATTGTGCGCGCACACACACACTGCGTGTGCACACACACACACACACTGCACGCACACTGCGCGTGCACACACACACACACTGTGCGCGCACACACACACATTGCGCGCGCACGCACACACACACTGCGCGCGCGCACGCACACACACACTGCGCGCGCGCGCACACACTGCGCGCGCCCACACACACTGTGCGCGCACACACACTGCACACACACTGCTCACTGCACACACACTCACCACACTCACAGCCCCCTCACCCCCCTACCTCACCCCCCAACCTCCGTGTCAGCTGCTGGGGCTGCCTGCCGGGATCGGTGCAGGGCTGGGGGCGGATCGGCGCAGGACTGGGGGGGGGGTGGTCGGATCGGCGCAGGACAGGGGGGGTGGTCGGATTGGCGCAGGAGTCGGCGGAAAGGGAGGGGGGCCCCATCAGTGCGGCTCCTGGGAGAAGTGTTCGGGGGATGTGCTGCCGGCGCCTCACCTTCCCTCCTCCCTCCACGCGATCTGACATTGGACCGCATGTGGAAAATAGTAGTGTCGGATATAGTCCGACATTGGACCGGAAAGGGTTAAACCTTTCTCACTGACTGCCCCACACCTCTGGAATTTCCTTCCCCTCAATACCTGACTAGCACCCTCTCTATCCACCTTTTAGACCCACCTTAAGACACACTTAAAGAAGCATATGAGTAGCACCGTGGCTAATACTATACACACGATACATAAAGCTTGGCCCCCTGCAGACGCACTTACCAGAATGCCCTCCTACTGTCTCTATACGTTCTCCCTACCTACCAATTAGATTGTAAGCTCTTCGGAGCAGGGACTCCTCTTCCGAAATGTTACTTTTATATCTGAAGCACTTATTTCCATGATCTGTTATTTGTATTATTTGTTATTTATATGATTGTCAAGTGTATTACTTCTGTGAAGCGCTATGTACATTAATGGCGCTATATAAATAAAGACATAAATACCTACAAACAGCACTGTATTCCGAGGCAATTGCTACAGTAATGCACATTTTCTACTGTTCTGTGTAATGTACACAGACAGTCTTTCTAAATGAATACATTTTTTTAAAGTAAATTAAAGAAATATGTATTGTACTGTACTTCAGTGTAAGATTTTTGAAACTATGTATTGCCTTATACAATAATAGAAATAACAAAGCATTTGGAAAATCAATACAATCTTCTTAAACCAACGTGCCCTGGCTGACTCTTGGACAGTTTCACTTGTAAGATAATTGAGAAATAGATGCATTAGTTAAACACTGCGTTGTTGTGTCGGAACAGCATGCTGTGCATGCATACTCTGTGTATACTGTATGGAACGCTTATGCGTTCCATTGATTTTTTGTTCATGTATGGTATCTGCCAACTGAATGGAATATATATATACGTTCCATTAAATTACTGCGCATGCGCTTCTCTATGCCTACTGGATGTAACACATATTGTATGTGTTTCATCTAGCTAATTGTAGCATTGTAGCTCCTCCACACATGCACATGAGATACTGAGAAGGGGGGGGGGGGGAGGAGGAGGGTAGAAGAGGCTTCCTCCAGATGTTGTGGTCTCTCTTGCAACAGTCTATCTACAAGCAAATAAAGACCATCCTTGCACCTTGCAATATGGTTCATCCTCTCTAAAATTAGGTCATTTTTGTTATACCTAAAGTACACTCTGGTCCTGCTCAGGTACCTGTGCATGATCAGTGGTAGGTCTGGCCACAGATGTGCAAGTGTTACTGGCATAAAATTGTAAAAAAAATCACAAGGTGGGGGCGTGCACGCAGTGTCTAGGAGGATGGGAGCTTTCTGATCCTGCTCCGTGGGCTCTGCCTTAATCGCGGCCGTTTTAGCCCTCCAAACCACGCAATAATTATTTAAAATACCTTCCCCCGTCAGCGGAATCTTCGGGGATGCCTCCCAAGAAAGATAGGAAGCCGCAGCCTCCCCAAGTGTCCTGTTTTGTCAAAAAAACGGCATCCGCACAGCGGAAATCCAAGATGCTGCACGCGCACCCACAGCCACAACAGCAGCCTCAACAGCCTCTTCTCTCTCATTCTTTCTCCCTTCATTTCCTTGCCAAACAGCATAGGCATCAACAGCTATGGTTTAAATTAAGGATAAAGGAAGTCCATTTATATATATATAATTATGGACTTATAGCAGTTTGGCTTTAATAATGAAATATAGGGACCATCATTTCTCATGCAGTGTTGTAACCAGCATTTTAATGTATTTACATACCTTTAATATGCAGCCAAACAGTCTTATCTTTGTATATGTTTATGTTCTGATTATGCACTTTGTGTGACTAACATGGACTCAAGAATGTTCTAAGTGATCAACATAGACATAATGATGTAATGACATAGACACTTCTGAATAGGCTGAAAAGTATTGAAGGGGTTAAATCTTTTATTCCGCTTTCGCGGGCTTTTAGGGTATTTAACAGGCTGTCACCACTTCTCCCCACTCTGAGACGAAGCCCTCTGTGTAAGGGTGAAACGCGTTGAGGGGGAGACGCTGGTGTAGCCCTGGTGTGTGTTTAATAAAGTTTATTGAAGAGACATCCTGGAGCCTTTTTTCAGACATGCGCAGTTGCGCCGAACTTCCACCATTTTCAAGATACAGAGAACACCCAAATGTTACGCCGGTGCTGCCCGTAGGCCAGACTCGTCCCTTATACTGAGGTGGGGACGTATATGTGCACGCACCCACAGCAGAAGGAGCGTGTCCGGAGTGTGGTGTTTTGGCGTTGCCAGGCCAGGTGGGAATATGTGTAGCAATACTTGCCGGTACCGGTACAGAAGAGACGAAGTCGTTGCCGTTAGCCAAGGTCAGGGAGAGAGAAGATCTGGGAGGTCGAGATCCAAGCTGTGGTCGAGGGATGAGAGAAGCAGCAAGGTCAAGTGGGAGCCGGGGTCCAGAGCTAGAGAGGAAAGTCCGCCAAGCCAGGTCGCAACCTGAATAAACGAAGAGCAAAGGGAGAGCCAGAATAGACGTCAGAGAAGCAGAGACTATGTCGAGCGATGTGGGAATGGCAAGACAGGCATTATATAGTGCGGCTGGCGAATAGGAAGAGGAGGCAGACCTGGAGCAGTGCATGGACCTGTCCTGGATAGGCTGCCTAGAGAAGAATGCAGGTGAGCAGGCTTAGGGCATGATTGTAGGCTGTGTGTGTGTTGTGGGCGGGGCCTCACTGCAGGAGCAGTGAATAAATTAACTCCCCCTCGTTACGGAGCGCGCGCCCATGGGCAGCAGCAGCAGCCGTCATAGCCCCAGCCGCCTCTAGAACAGCGGCCGCCCGCCGGGGACGAGGAGGGAGTCCCCCAACCACGGGGACCGGACGGGGCAGGCGAGGGGGACGCCCTGCAGCAGCGGGTGCAACAAGAGGTGAGGGGAGGTCACGCTGCGGCTGTCGTGACCCCCGAATCCTCACACCAAATTACTCCAAAAGCCCTTAAAGAACTGTTTAAAGAGATGCAGGGTGTCTTCCAAGTGACCCTGGACAAAGCTGTGGCAGAATTCACGTCAGATCTCTCTACCCAGGCAGAACGGACAACGCAGCTGGAGAATAAACTCGAAGAATCCCTGCACAGCCAGGGTTCAATGGAAGACGAGTTATTCAGGCTTAATGACGAAATTAGGAGCCTGAAAGATAACGTCGACGACTTGGAAAATCGGGAAAGAAGAGAGAACGTCAGGGTAAGAAATATCCCGGAAGAAATTGATCCAAATAACTTGCAACCCTATTTTTCCTGCATCCTTTTCCTCTTTTTGCCTGGGATTTTCCCTGTGATTCCAGAAGACATGAAAAGTTGGTTACTTTAACAACCTAAAGGCGTACTCTTAGTACACACCATGTGAGTTGATATACTATATAGTTATAGAATATATCTCTATATATACAGTATTACACTATGTGTGTCTATTTCTCTATATCCTCATAATATCCTGCTGCCCGTGAGCCTGGGAGATATTGGGAATATCCTGTCATCAGAGATTATATAAGAAGTATCCTGACACCAGACGTTTCTCAACAACAGTTTGGTTAAACTGATTAACCGAGATGCCTGGTTTACCTTACTAAATGTGAGTGCATTACCATCTTTATCTATATTGAATACATACAGAATTACACTATTGTGTTCTTTTTCTTTTATTTCCATATCATCTGGAAGTGAGTGCGCATTGGATCCTCCTACTCTACGCCATCCGTAGTGGTTGAAGAACCCACCTATCACCCTTTGCTGCAACCACCAATTTCTGCTACATCTTTAAATTGGGACTATGAGTATCCTATTTATATTCACAGTATTTTTTTGCGCTCGTTTTCTTATTTTTCAAACAAGTACAATGAATCAGGCCTCTGCAAGGAAAATATACAGACTGGCCACAGGAACTAAGAAGCAAGTGCTGGGAACTCCAGCGCTTCAGCAATGGAAACAGGGATGGCTAAGGCAAGGGTGCTTGTATCAAACACAGTTGCATCCAAGAAGAACTTGGTTTATACTCAGCAACTTCCTGCGGGGAAGTGCTGACTCAAGTAGTATAGCAAGCGAATAGGGGCAGAGCTGCACAGGAGGCATGCAGGCTGCAGTGATTGCAAGCGCAGGTGATACTGATTGTCAGTTCAAGGAGAAGTCTGTCTGAGAGCTCAATAGCTCTGTAAGAGTGAGTTCCTTCCAAATCCAGGAGTTGGCTCCTTACACACGGATACTGCAGTAGGAAAATATATTTAACATTTCAACTGAAAATATTCTTTATAATATATGATTTATGAATATATTCTCTATATTATTTATTCGTCTTAAAGATCCCCTAAACTTGCGATCTAATACTAGGCTAGCTCTAAGTTAGCTGCTTGAACTACAGTATCTCAAGCAGCAATAGACACAATATATAACCATCTTGAAACTAGAAGGTAATCTACTCATAGTATAAATTCTCGGCATATTAACATTTTTATTTTTTGTGCTATTTACTATTTACAATAATTTTATTTAATTAATTGTGTTATTAAATATTCTGAATATATTTTAATATATACCTAATAAAGGCAAAATATAGCAGAACAACAGCAATCCCGGTGGCAGAGCAGCAGAACTCCAGCCTGGGAGCACAAGGGGCGAACAGTGTTCAAAACCCGCCCAGGGACCTCCCTGACACACTATCAACCAGCATCTGATGAAGACGATCCCACCCCATCAGTGGTCGACACTTGTGAGCTATTTCCAAAACTTGTATCTGGAAGAATCAAAAAAAGATATGTGAAAATAAAAATAGTTTAGCGTGAAATACAAGGCAATGATTTATTAAAACTAAATCCTGATTATTCATCTTCTTACTTTCAATAGTCACCGGTAACCCATTATTTATATGATTTATATAATTATTGCACATTTCGACAGTTAGAGACTCCTTCCAGTACTTCTTGTTCCCTTTTACTAGCTCGCCGTTCTTTCCCGGCATCACATACTTTATCAGATGATGTTTCAGTGCATGCCACACCATTTCTATGATGTTCAAATCGGGGAATCTGCAAATATATAGACAAAAACAGTACCATTATTGCCAAGAATAAAACAAGTACATACAACAGCCATTACGGCACAGTTAATAGTATAATACTACTCAAAACAGTGACAGTACTCAGGTGGTGTTCAGGCCCAGTTGAGCCCATTGTCCTTAATAAATGTAGCTGATGCACTGTTTTGGGTCATTGTCTTGGAACAACTGATGACCCGATGTGCATAAATCTAAAATGTATGGTGGTGCCATCTGTGCGATAATGACCTACTGGAAGTACACTTTATCCATGATTCCTGGAGAAAAAACAAATGTAACACTGTTACACAGGTAGTTGATGTGAAACGGATAAAGGGACAGGATCACATTTAGATACAGGTGGGGTACTACTGTTCACTGCACTGACACCGGAACGTACTTACAGTACCTTTAAATATAACTATGAGACCTGGTCACTGTTAGATTTGCCATTAGGCCCAATAGGCCCAGTCCGGGGGCGGCAGATTTTCCCTGCATCTTCCTGATGTCACAGTCCTCAGGCTCCGCCTCTCTGAGCCTGGATTGGAGGAGACGTCTGAATGGGCGGGGACTACAAGCAACGGCACAACGCGGGAACAATGTTGCAATTCTCTCTGGGCACACTGTGGAGTAGCTTGTGTGGGAGCAGGCATCAGAGCAGCAGG